>NW_026868387.1:0-50976 GCF_020745735.1 Hemiscyllium ocellatum
CATTTATTTAATGCCTCAAGCCAAATACATTCATTGAAGGAAACAAACTGAATTTATTCAATCAATGAAACAAACGTTATTTATTGATTCAATGACTTGAGCCTCTCTCATTCATTCAATGTCTCATGCTTAACTCGTTCATTGTAAGAAACAAACTTCATTCGTTGAGCTACTCTCAGTTATGTAATGCTTCTCGCTTAATGCATTCACTGAAAGAAACAAAGTGCGTTCATTCAATCAATGAAACTAACGTTATTCATTGCTTCAATGAGATGAGCTTCTCTCATTCATTCAATGCCTCATGCTTAACTCATTCATTGTAAGAAACAAACTGCAGTCCTTCATTCGTTCAATCAAACTTCAATCATTCATTTAATTAATCAAACGTTATCCATTGATTCAATGAACCAAACTGCACAGATGATCAATGATTAGAGCTTCTCTCATTCATTCAATGTCTGAACCTTAACACAGTCATTCAAGAAACAAACCGTTTCATTCATTTCATGAACATCCATTAAAGATGATGCAATGAAACAGACTGCACGAACAGTAGAGCTACTCTCATTTATTTAATACCTCAAGCTTAATACATTCATTGAAAGAAACAAACTGTACTCATTCAATCAATGAAACAAAAGTTATGCATTGATTCAATGAGTTGAGCCTCTCTCATTCATTCAATGTCTCATGCGTAACTTGTTCATTGTAATAAACAGACTGAAGTCCTTCATTCGTTGAATCAAACTTCAATCATTCATTTATTCATACGTTATCAATCGATTCAGCGAAACAAGCTGCACGAGATGTTTCAATGATTTGAGCTTTCTCATTCATTCAATGCCTTGAGCTTAACACACTCATTCAAGGAAACAACCCGTTTTCATTCATTCAATGAATCATGCATTAAAGATTCCTGCAATGAAACAGACTGCACGAGCAGTAGAGCTACTCCCATTTATTTAATGCCTCAAGCCAAATACATTCATTGAAGGAAACAAACTGAATTTATTCAATCAATGAAACAAACGTTATTTATTGATTCAATGACTTGAGCCTCTCTCATTCATTCAATGTCTCATGCTTAACTCGTTCATTGTAAGAAACAAACTTCATTCGTTGAGCTACTCTCAGTTATGTAATGCTTCTCGCTTAATGCATTCACTGAAAGAAACAAAGTGCGTTCATTCAATCAATGAAACTAACGTTATTCATTGCTTCAATGAGATGAGCTTCTCTCATTCATTCAATGCCTCATGCTTAACTCATTCATTGTAAGAAACAAACTGCAGTCCTTCATTCGTTCAATCAAACTTCAATCATTCATTTAATAATCAAACGTTATCCATTAATTCAATGAACCAAACTGCACGAGATGATTCAATGATTAGAGCTTCTCTCATTCATTCAATGTCTGAACCTTAACACAGTCATTCAAGAAAACAAACCGTCTTCATTCATTTCATGAAACATCCATTATAGATGGAAGCAATGAAATAGACTGCACGAACAGTAGAGCTACTCTCATTTATTTAATGCCTCAAGCTTAATACATTCATTGAAAGAAACAAACTGTACTCATTCAATCAATGAAACAAAAGTTATGCATTGATTCAATGAGTTGAGCCTCTCTCATTCATTCAATGTCTCATGCTTAACTCGTTCATTGTAAGAAACAAACTGTAGTGCTTCATTCGTTGAATCAAACCGCATTCATTCATTCAATTAATCATACGTTATCCATTGACTCAATCAAACAAACTGCACAAGTTGAATCAATGGTTTGAGCTTTTCTCATTAATTCAATGTCTCGAGCTTAACACACTCATTCAAGGAAACAAACCGTTTACAATCATACCATGAATCATGCGTTAAATTGATGCAATGAAACAGAGTGCACGAACAGTAGAGCTACTCTCATTTATTTAATACCTCAAGCTTAATACATTCATTGAAAGAAACAAACTGTACTCATTCAATCAATGAAACAAAAGTTATGCATTGATTCAATGAGTTGAGCCTCTCTCATTCATTCAATGTCTCATGCGTAACTTGTTCATTGTAATAAACAGACTGAAGTCCTTCATTCGTTGAATCAAACTTCAATCATTCATTTATTCATACGTTATCAATCGATTCAGCGAAACAAGCTGCACGAGATGTTTCAATGATTTGAGCTTCTCTCATTCATTCAATGCCTTGAGCTTAACACACTCATTCAAGGAAACAACCCGTTTTCATTCATTCAATGAATCATGCATTAAAGATTCCTGCAATGAAACAGACTGCACGAGCAGTAGAGCTACTCCCATTTATTTAATGCCTCAAGCCAAATACATTCATTGAAGGAAACAAACTGAATTTATTCAATCAATGAAACAAACGTTATTTATTGATTCAATGACTTGAGCCTCTCTCATTCATTCAATGTCTCATGCTTAACTCGTTCATTGTAAGAAACAAACTTCATTCGTTGAGCTACTCTCAGTTATGTAATGCTTCTCGCTTAATGCATTCACTGAAAGAAACAAAGTGCGTTCATTCAATCAATGAAACTAACGTTATTCATTGCTTCAATGAGATGAGCTTCTCTCATTCATTCAATGCCTCATGCTTAACTCATTCATTGTAAGAAACAAACTGCAGTCCTTCATTCGTTCAATCAAACTTCAATCATTCATTTAATTAATCAAACGTTATCCATTGATTCAATGAACCAAACTGCACGAGATGATTCAATGATTAGAGCTTCTCTCATTCATTCAATGTCTGAACCTTAACACAGTCATTCAAGAAAACAAACCGTCTTCATTCATTTCATGAAACATCCATTATAGATGGAAGCAATGAAATAGACTGCACGAACAGTAGAGCTACTCTCATTTATTTAATGCCTCAAGCTTAATACATTCATTGAAAGAAACAAACTGTACTCATTCAATCAATGAAACAAAAGTTATTCATTGATTCAATGAGTTGAGCCTCTCTCATTCATTCAATGTCTCATGCTTAACTCGTTCATTGTAAGAAACAAACTGTAGTGCTTCATTCGTTGAATCAAACCGCATTCATTCATTCAATTAATCATACGTTATCCATTGATTCAATCAAACAAACTGCACAAGTTGATTCAATGGTTTGAGCTTTTCTCATTCATTCAATGTCTCGAGCTTAACACACTCATTCAAGGAAACAAACCGTTTACATTCATACCATGAATCATGCATTAAAAATTGATGCAATGAAACAGACTGCACGAACAGTAGAGCTACTCTCATTTATTTAATGCCTCAAGCTTAATACATTCATTGAAAGAAACAAACTGTACTCATTCAATCAATGAAACAAAAGTTATGCATTGATTCAATGAGTTGAGCCTCTCTCATTCATTCAATGTCTCATGCTTAACTCGTTCATTGTAAGAAACAAACTGTAGTGCTTCATTCGTTGAATCAAACTTCATTCATTCATTCAATTAATCATACGTTATCCATTGATTCAATCAAACAAACTGCACAAGTTGAATCAATGATTTGAGCTTTTCTCATTCATTCAATGTCTCGAGCTTAACACACTCATTCAAGGAAACAAACCGTTTACAATCATACCATGAATCATGCGTTAAAAATTGATGCAATGAAACAGAGTGCACGAACAGTAGAGCTACTCTCATTTATTTAATACCTCAAGCTTAATACATTCATTGAAAGAAACAAACTGTACTCATTCAATCAATGAAACAAAAGTTATGCATTGATTCAATGAGTTGAGCCTCTCTCATTCATTCAATGTCTCATGCTAACTTGTTCATTGTAATAAACAGACTGAAGTCCTTCATTCGTTGAATCAAACTTCAATCATTCATTTATTCATACGTTATCAATCGATTCAGCGAAACAAGCTGCACGAGATGTTTCAATGATTTGAGCTTCTCTCATTCATTCAATGCCTTGAGCTTAACACACTCATTCAAGGAAACAACCCGTTTTCATTCATTCAATGAATCATGCATTAAAGATTCCTGCAATGAAACAGACTGCACGAGCAGTAGAGCTACTCCCATTTATTTAATGCCTCAAGCCAAATACATTCATTGAAGGAAACAAACTGAATTTATTCAATCAATGAAACAAACGTTATTTATTGATTCAATGACTTGAGCCTCTCTCATTCATTCAATGTCTCATGCTTAACTCGTTCATTGTAAGAAACAAACTTCATTCGTTGAGCTACTCTCAGTTATGTAATGCTTCTCGCTTAATGCATTCACTGAAAGAAACAAAGTGCGTTCATTCAATCAATGAAACTAACGTTATTCATTGCTTCAATGAGATGAGCTTCTCTCATTCATTCAATGCCTCATGCTTAACTCATTCATTGTAAGAAACAAACTGCAGTCCTTCATTCGTTCAATCAAACTTCAATCATTCATTTAATTAATCAAACGTTATCCATTGATTCAATGAACCAAACTGCACGAGATGATTCAATGATTAGAGCTTCTCTCATTCATTCAATGTCTGAACCTTAACACAGTCATTCAAGAAAACAAACCGTCTTCATTCATTTCATGAAACATCCATTATAGATGGAAGCAATGAAATAGACTGCACGAACAGTAGAGCTACTCTCATTTATTTAATGCCTCAAGCTTAATACATTCATTGAAAGAAACAAACTGTACTCATTCAATCAATGAAACAAAAGTTATGCATTGATTCAATGAGTTGAGCCTCTCTCATTCATTCAATGTCTCATGCTTAACTCGTTCATTGTAAGAAACAAACTGTAGTGCTTCATTCGTTGAATCAAACCGCATTCATTCATTCAATTAATCATACGTTATCCATTGACTCAATCAAACAAACTGCACAAGTTGAATCAATGGTTTGAGCTTTTCTCATTAATTCAATGTCTCGAGCTTAACACACTCATTCAAGGAAACAAACCGTTTACAATCATACCATGAATCATGCGTTAAAAATTGATGCAATGAAACAGAGTGCACGAACAGTAGAGCTACTCTCATTTATTTAATACCTCAAGCTTAATACATTCATTGAAAGAAACAAACTGTACTCATTCAATCAATGAAACAAAAGTTATGCATTGATTCAATGAGTTGAGCCTCTCTCATTCATTCAATGTCTCATGCGTAACTTGTTCATTGTAATAAACAGACTGAAGTCCTTCATTCGTTGAATCAAACTTCAATCATACATGTATTCATACGTTATCAATCGATTCAGCGAAACAAGCTGCACGAGATGTTTCAATGATTTGAGCTTCTCTCATTCATTCAATGCCTTGAGCTTAACACACTCATTCAAGGAAACAACCCGTTTTCATTCATTCAATGAATCATGCATTAAAGATTCCTGCAATGAAACAGACTGCACGAGCAGTAGAGCTACTCCCATTTATTTAATGCCTCAAGCCAAATACATTCATTGAAGGAAACAAACTGAATTTATTCAATCAATGAAACAAACGTTATTTATTGATTCAATGACTTGAGCCTCTCTCATTCATTCAATGTCTCATGCTTAACTCGTTCATTGTAAGAAACAAACTTCATTCGTTGAGCTACTCTCAGTTATGTAATGCTTCTCGCTTAATGCATTCACTGAAAGAAACAAAGTGCGTTCATTCAATCAATGAAACTAACGTTATTCATTGCTTCAATGAGATGAGCTTCTCTCATTCATTCAATGCCTCATGCTTAACTCATTCATTGTAAGAAACAAACTGCAGTCCTTCATTCGTTCAATCAAACTTCAATCATTCATTTAATTAATCAAACGTTATCCATTGATTCAATGAACCAAACTGCACGAGATGATTCAATGATTAGAGCTTCTCTCATTCATTCAATGTCTGAACCTTAACACAGTCATTCAAGAAAACAAACCGTCTTCATTCATTTCATGAAACATCCATTATAGATGGAAGCAATGAAATAGACTGCACGAACAGTAGAGCTACTCTCATTTATTTAATGCCTCAAGCTTAATACATTCATTGAAAGAAACAAACTGTACTCATTCAATCAATGAAACAAAAGTTATGCATTGATTCAATGAGTTGAGCCTCTCTCATTCATTCAATGTCTCATGCTTAACTCGTTCATTGTAAGAAACAAACTGTAGTGCTTCATTCGTTGAATCAAACCGCATTCATTCATTCAATTAATCATACGTTATCCATTGACTCAATCAAACAAACTGCACAAGTTGAATCAATGGTTTGAGCTTTTCTCATTAATTCAATGTCTCGAGCTTAACACACTCATTCAAGGAAACAAACCGTTTACAATCATACCATGAATCATGCGTTAAAAATTGATGCAATGAAACAGAGTGCACGAACAGTAGAGCAATGAAACTGCACGAACAGTAGAGCTACTCTCATTTATTTAATACCTCAAGCTTAATACATTCATTGAAAGAAACAAACTGTACTCATTCAATCAATGAAACAAAAGTTATGCATTGATTCAATGAGTTGAGCCTCTCTCATTCATTCAATGTCTCATGCGTAACTTGTTCATTGTAATAAACAGACTGAAGTCCTTCATTCGTTGAATCAAACTTCAATCATTCATTTATTCATACGTTATCAATCGATTCAGCGAAACAAGCTGCACGAGATGTTTCAATGATTTGAGCTTCTCTCATTCATTCAATGCCTTGAGCTTAACACACTCATTCAAGGAAACAACCCGTTTTCATTCATTCAATGAATCATGCATTAAAGATTCCTGCAATGAAACAGACTGCACGAGCAGTAGAGCTACTCCCATTTATTTAATGCCTCAAGCCAAATACATTCATTGAAGGAAACAAACTGAATTTATTCAATCAATGAAACAAACGTTATTTATTGATTCAATGACTTGAGCCTCTCTCATTCATTCAATGTCTCATGCTTAACTCGTTCATTGTAAGAAACAAACTTCATTCGTTGAGCTACTCTCAGTTATGTAATGCTTCTCGCTTAATGCATTCACTGAAAGAAACAAAGTGCGTTCATTCAATCAATGAAACTAACGTTATTCATTGCTTCAATGAGATGAGCTTCTCTCATTCATTCAATGCCTCATGCTTAACTCATTCATTGTAAGAAACAAACTGCAGTCCTTCATTCGTTCAATCAAACTTCAATCATTCATTTAATTAATCAAACGTTATCCATTGATTCAATGAACCAAACTGCACGAGATGATTCAATGATTAGAGCTTCTCTCATTCATTCAATGTCTGAACCTTAACACAGTCATTCAAGAAAACAAACCGTCTTCATTCATTTCATGAAACATCCATTATAGATGGAAGCAATGAAATAGACTGCACGAACAGTAGAGCTACTCTCATTTATTTAATGCCTCAAGCTTAATACATTCATTGAAAGAAACAAACTGTACTCATTCAATCAATGAAACAAAAGTTATGCATTGATTCAATGAGTTGAGCCTCTCTCATTCATTCAATGTCTCATGCTTAACTCGTTCATTGTAAGAAACAAACTGTAGTGCTTCATTCGTTGAATCAAACCGCATTCATTCATTCAATTAATCATACGTTATCCATTGACTCAATCAAACAAACTGCACAAGTTGAATCAATGGTTTGAGCTTTTCTCATTAATTCAATGTCTCGAGCTTAACACACTCATTCAAGGAAACAAACCGTTTACAATCATACCATGAATCATGCGTTAAAAATTGATGCAATGAAACAGAGTGCACGAACAGTAGAGCTACTCTCATTTATTTAATACCTCAAGCTTAATACATTCATTGAAAGAAACAAACTGTACTCATTCAATCAATGAAACAAAAGTTATGCATTGATTCAATGAGTTGAGCCTCTCTCATTCATTCAATGTCTCATGCGTAACTTGTTCATTGTAATAAACAGACTGAAGTCCTTCATTCGTTGAATCAAACTTCAATCATTCATTTATTCATACGTTATCAATCGATTCAGCGAAACAAGCTGCACGAGATGTTTCAATGATTTGAGCTTCTCTCATTCATTCAATGCCTTGAGCTTAACACACTCATTCAAGGAAACAACCCGTTTTCATTCATTCAATGAATCATGCATTAAAGATTCCTGCAATGAAACAGACTGCACGAGCAGTAGAGCTACTCCCATTTATTTAATGCCTCAAGCCAAATACATTCATTGAAGGAAACAAACTGAATTTATTCAATCAATGAAACAAACGTTATTTATTGATTCAATGACTTGAGCCTCTCTCATTCATTCAATGTCTCATGCTTAACTCGTTCATTGTAAGAAACAAACTTCATTCGTTGAGCTACTCTCAGTTATGTAATGCTTCTCGCTTAATGCATTCACTGAAAGAAACAAAGTGCGTTCATTCAATCAATGAAACTAACGTTATTCATTGCTTCAATGAGATGAGCTTCTCTCATTCATTCAATGCCTCATGCTTAACTCATTCATTGTAAGAAACAAACTGCAGTCCTTCATTCGTTCAATCAAACTTCAATCATTCATTTAATTAATCAAACGTTATCCATTGATTCAATGAACCAAACTGCACGAGATGATTCAATGATTAGAGCTTCTCTCATTCATTCAATGTCTGAACCTTAACACAGTCATTCAAGAAAACAAACCGTCTTCATTCATTTCATGAAACATCCATTATAGATGGAAGCAATGAAATAGACTGCACGAACAGTAGAGCTACTCTCATTTATTTAATGCCTCAAGCTTAATACATTCATTGAAAGAAACAAACTGTACTCATTCAATCAATGAAACAAAAGTTATGCATTGATTCAATGAGTTGAGCCTCTCTCATTCATTCAATGTCTCATGCTTAACTCGTTCATTGTAAGAAACAAACTGTAGTGCTTCATTCGTTGAATCAAACCGCATTCATTCATTCAATTAATCATACGTTATCCATTGACTCAATCAAACAAACTGCACAAGTTGAATCAATGGTTTGAGCTTTTCTCATTAATTCAATGTCTCGAGCTTAACACACTCATTCAAGGAAACAAACCGTTTACAATCATACCATGAATCATGCGTTAAAAATTGATGCAATGAAACAGAGTGCACGAACAGTAGAGCTACTCTCATTTATTTAATACCTCAAGCTTAATACATTCATTGAAAGAAACAAACTGTACTCATTCAATCAATGAAACAAAAGTTATGCATTGATTCAATGAGTTGAGCCTCTCTCATTCATTCAATGTCTCATGCGTAACTTGTTCATTGTAATAAACAGACTGAAGTCCTTCATTCGTTGAATCAAACTTCAATCATTCATTTATTCATACGTTATCAATCGATTCAGCGAAACAAGCTGCACGAGATGTTTCAATGATTTGAGCTTCTCTCATTCATTCAATGCCTTGAGCTTAACACACTCATTCAAGGAAACAACCCGTTTTCATTCATTCAATGAATCATGCATTAAAGATTCCTGCAATGAAACAGACTGCACGAGCAGTAGAGCTACTCCCATTTATTTAATGCCTCAAGCCAAATACATTCATTGAAGGAAACAAACTGAATTTATTCAATCAATGAAACAAACGTTATTTATTGATTCAATGACTTGAGCCTCTCTCATTCATTCAATGTCTCATGCTTAACTCGTTCATTGTAAGAAACAAACTTCATTCGTTGAGCTACTCTCAGTTATGTAATGCTTCTCGCTTAATGCATTCACTGAAAGAAACAAAGTGCGTTCATTCAATCAATGAAACTAACGTTATTCATTGCTTCAATGAGATGAGCTTCTCTCATTCATTCAATGCCTCATGCTTAACTCATTCATTGTAAGAAACAAACTGCAGTCCTTCATTCGTTCAATCAAACTTCAATCATTCATTTAATTAATCAAACGTTATCCATTGATTCAATGAACCAAACTGCACGAGATGATTCAATGATTAGAGCTTCTCTCATTCATTCAATGTCTGAACCTTAACACAGTCATTCAAGAAAACAAACCGTCTTCATTCATTTCATGAAACATCCATTATAGATGGAAGCAATGAAATAGACTGCACGAACAGTAGAGCTACTCTCATTTATTTAATGCCTCAAGCTTAATACATTCATTGAAAGAAACAAACTGTACTCATTCAATCAATGAAACAAAAGTTATGCATTGATTCAATGAGTTGAGCCTCTCTCATTCATTCAATGTCTCATGCTTAACTCGTTCATTGTAAGAAACAAACTGTAGTGCTTCATTCGTTGAATCAAACCGCATTCATTCATTCAATTAATCATACGTTATCCATTGACTCAATCAAACAAACTGCACAAGTTGAATCAATGGTTTGAGCTTTTCTCATTAATTCAATGTCTCGAGCTTAACACACTCATTCAAGGAAACAAACCGTTTACAATCATACCATGAATCATGCGTTAAAAATTGATGCAATGAAACAGAGTGCACGAACAGTAGAGCTACTCTCATTTATTTAATACCTCAAGCTTAATACATTCATTGAAAGAAACAAACTGTACTCATTCAATCAATGAAACAAAAGTTATGCATTGATTCAATGAGTTGAGCCTCTCTCATTCATTCAATGTCTCATGCGTAACTTGTTCATTGTAATAAACAGACTGAAGTCCTTCATTCGTTGAATCAAACTTCAATCATTCATTTATTCATACGTTATCAATCGATTCAGCGAAACAAGCTGCACGAGATGTTTCAATGATTTGAGCTTCTCTCATTCATTCAATGCCTTGAGCTTAACACACTCATTCAAGGAAACAACCCGTTTTCATTCATTCAATGAATCATGCATTAAAGATTCCTGCAATGAAACAGACTGCACGAGCAGTAGAGCTACTCCCATTTATTTAATGCCTCAAGCCAAATACATTCATTGAAGGAAACAAACTGAATTTATTCAATCAATGAAACAAACGTTATTTATTGATTCAATGACTTGAGCCTCTCTCATTCATTCAATGTCTCATGCTTAACTCGTTCATTGTAAGAAACAAACTTCATTCGTTGAGCTACTCTCAGTTATGTAATGCTTCTCGCTTAATGCATTCACTGAAAGAAACAAAGTGCGTTCATTCAATCAATGAAACTAACGTTATTCATTGCTTCAATGAGATGAGCTTCTCTCATTCATTCAATGCCTCATGCTTAACTCATTCATTGTAAGAAACAAACTGCAGTCCTTCATTCGTTCAATCAAACTTCAATCATTCATTTAATTAATCAAACGTTATCCATTGATTCAATGAACCAAACTGCACGAGATGATTCAATGATTAGAGCTTCTCTCATTCATTCAATGTCTGAACCTTAACACAGTCATTCAAGAAAACAAACCGTCTTCATTCATTTCATGAAACATCCATTATAGATGGAAGCAATGAAATAGACTGCACGAACAGTAGAGCTACTCTCATTTATTTAATGCCTCAAGCTTAATACATTCATTGAAAGAAACAAACTGTACTCATTCAATCAATGAAACAAAAGTTATGCATTGATTCAATGAGTTGAGCCTCTCTCATTCATTCAATGTCTCATGCTTAACTCGTTCATTGTAAGAAACAAACTGTAGTGCTTCATTCGTTGAATCAAACCGCATTCATTCATTCAATTAATCATACGTTATCCATTGACTCAATCAAACAAACTGCACAAGTTGAATCAATGGTTTGAGCTTTTCTCATTAATTCAATGTCTCGAGCTTAACACACTCATTCAAGGAAACAAACCGTTTACATACAACATGCGTTATTGACAATCATACCATGAATCATGCGTTAAAAATTGATGCAATGAAACAGAGTGCACGAACAGTAGAGCTACTCTCATTTATTTAATACCTCAAGCTTAATACATTCATTGAAAGAAACAAACTGTACTCATTCAATCAATGAAACAAAAGTTATGCATTGATTCAATGAGTTGAGCCTCTCTCATTCATTCAATGTCTCATGCGTAACTTGTTCATTGTAATAAACAGACTGAAGTCCTTCATTCGTTGAATCAAACTTCAATCATTCATTTATTCATACGTTATCAATCGATTCAGCGAAACAAGCTGCACGAGATGTTTCAATGATTTGAGCTTCTCTCATTCATTCAATGCCTTGAGCTTAACACACTCATTCAAGGAAACAACCCGTTTTCATTCATTCAATGAATCATGCATTAAAGATTCCTGCAATGAAACAGACTGCACGAGCAGTAGAGCTACTCCCATTTATTTAATGCCTCAAGCCAAATACATTCATTGAAGGAAACAAACTGAATTTATTCAATCAATGAAACAAACGTTATTTATTGATTCAATGACTTGAGCCTCTCTCATTCATTCAATGTCTCATGCTTAACTCGTTCATTGTAAGAAACAAACTTCATTCGTTGAGCTACTCTCAGTTATGTAATGCTTCTCGCTTAATGCATTCACTGAAAGAAACAAAGTGCGTTCATTCAATCAATGAAACTAACGTTATTCATTGCTTCAATGAGATGAGCTTCTCTCATTCATTCAATGCCTCATGCTTAACTCATTCATTGTAAGAAACAAACTGCAGTCCTTCATTCGTTCAATCAAACTTCAATCATTCATTTAATTAATCAAACGTTATCCATTGATTCAATGAACCAAACTGCACGAGATGATTCAATGATTAGAGCTTCTCTCATTCATTCAATGTCTGAACCTTAACACAGTCATTCAAGAAAACAAACCGTCTTCATTCATTTCATGAAACATCCATTATAGATGGAAGCAATGAAATAGACTGCACGAACAGTAGAGCTACTCTCATTTATTTAATGCCTCAAGCTTAATACATTCATTGAAAGAAACAAACTGTACTCATTCAATCAATGAAACAAAAGTTATGCATTGATTCAATGAGTTGAGCCTCTCTCATTCATTCAATGTCTCATGCTTAACTCGTTCATTGTAAGAAACAAACTGTAGTGCTTCATTCGTTGAATCAAACCGCATTCATTCATTCAATTAATCATACGTTATCCATTGACTCAATCAAACAAACTGCACAAGTTGAATCAATGGTTTGAGCTTTTCTCATTAATTCAATGTCTCGAGCTTAACACACTCATTCAAGGAAACAAACCGTTTACAATCATACCATGAATCATGCGTTAAAAATTGATGCAATGAAACAGAGTGCACGAACAGTAGAGCTACTCTCATTTATTTAATACCTCAAGCTTAATACATTCATTGAAAGAAACAAACTGTACTCATTCAATCAATGAAACAAAAGTTATGCATTGATTCAATGAGTTGAGCCTCTCTCATTCATTCAATGTCTCATGCGTAACTTGTTCATTGTAATAAACAGACTGAAGTCCTTCATTCGTTGAATCAAACTTCAATCATTCATTTATTCATACGTTATCAATCGATTCAGCGAAACAAGCTGCACGAGATGTTTCAATGATTTGAGCTTCTCTCATTCATTCAATGCCTTGAGCTTAACACACTCATTCAAGGAAACAACCCGTTTTCATTCATTCAATGAATCATGCATTAAAGATTCCTGCAATGAAACAGACTGCACGAGCAGTAGAGCTACTCCCATTTATTTAATGCCTCAAGCCAAATACATTCATTGAAGGAAACAAACTGAATTTATTCAATCAATGAAACAAACGTTATTTATTGATTCAATGACTTGAGCCTCTCTCATTCATTCAATGTCTCATGCTTAACTCGTTCATTGTAAGAAACAAACTTCATTCGTTGAGCTACTCTCAGTTATGTAATGCTTCTCGCTTAATGCATTCACTGAAAGAAACAAAGTGCGTTCATTCAATCAATGAAACTAACGTTATTCATTGCTTCAATGAGATGAGCTTCTCTCATTCATTCAATGCCT
The DNA here is from genome assembly GCF_020745735.1 of Hemiscyllium ocellatum. NCBI lineage: Eukaryota > Metazoa > Chordata > Chondrichthyes > Orectolobiformes > Hemiscylliidae > Hemiscyllium > Hemiscyllium ocellatum. The sequence continues at coordinate 13,905 of NW_026868387.1, forward strand.
CATGCTTAACTCATTCATTGTAAGAAACAAACTGCAGTCCTTCATTCGTTCAATCAAACTTCAATCATTCATTTAATTAATCAAACGTTATCCATTGATTCAATGAACCAAACTGCACGAGATGATTCAATGATTAGAGCTTCTCTCATTCATTCAATGTCTGAACCTTAACACAGTCATTCAAGAAAACAAACCGTCTTCATTCATTTCATGAAACATCCATTATAGATGGAAGCAATGAAATAGACTGCACGAACAGTAGAGCTACTCTCATTTATTTAATGCCTCAAGCTTAATACATTCATTGAAAGAAACAAACTGTACTCATTCAATCAATGAAACAAAAGTTATGCATTGATTCAATGAGTTGAGCCTCTCTCATTCATTCAATGTCTCATGCTTAACTCGTTCATTGTAAGAAACAAACTGTAGTGCTTCATTCGTTGAATCAAACCGCATTCATTCATTCAATTAATCATACGTTATCCATTGACTCAATCAAACAAACTGCACAAGTTGAATCAATGGTTTGAGCTTTTCTCATTAATTCAATGTCTCGAGCTTAACACACTCATTCAAGGAAACAAACCGTTTACAATCATACCATGAATCATGCGTTAAAAATTGATGCAATGAAACAGAGTGCACGAACAGTAGAGCTACTCTCATTTATTTAATACCTCAAGCTTAATACATTCATTGAAAGAAACAAACTGTACTCATTCAATCAATGAAACAAAAGTTATGCATTGATTCAATGAGTTGAGCCTCTCTCATTCATTCAATGTCTCATGCGTAACTTGTTCATTGTAATAAACAGACTGAAGTCCTTCATTCGTTGAATCAAACTTCAATCATTCATTTATTCATACGTTATCAATCGATTCAGCGAAACAAGCTGCACGAGATGTTTCAATGATTTGAGCTTCTCTCATTCATTCAATGCCTTGAGCTTAACACACTCATTCAAGGAAACAACCCGTTTTCATTCATTCAATGAATCATGCATTAAAGATTCCTGCAATGAAACAGACTGCACGAGCAGTAGAGCTACTCCCATTTATTTAATGCCTCAAGCCAAATACATTCATTGAAGGAAACAAACTGAATTTATTCAATCAATGAAACAAACGTTATTTATTGATTCAATGACTTGAGCCTCTCTCATTCATTCAATGTCTCATGCTTAACTCGTTCATTGTAAGAAACAAACTTCATTCGTTGAGCTACTCTCAGTTATGTAATGCTTCTCGCTTAATGCATTCACTGAAAGAAACAAAGTGCGTTCATTCAATCAATGAAACTAACGTTATTCATTGCTTCAATGAGATGAGCTTCTCTCATTCATTCAATGCCTCATGCTTAACTCATTCATTGTAAGAAACAAACTGCAGTCCTTCATTCGTTCAATCAAACTTCAATCATTCATTTAATTAATCAAACGTTATCCATTGATTCAATGAACCAAACTGCACGAGATGATTCAATGATTAGAGCTTCTCTCATTCATTCAATGTCTGAACCTTAACACAGTCATTCAAGAAAACAAACCGTCTTCATTCATTTCATGAAACATCCATTATAGATGGAAGCAATGAAATAGACTGCACGAACAGTAGAGCTACTCTCATTTATTTAATGCCTCAAGCTTAATACATTCATTGAAAGAAACAAACTGTACTCATTCAATCAATGAAACAAAAGTTATGCATTGATTCAATGAGTTGAGCCTCTCTCATTCATTCAATGTCTCATGCTTAACTCGTTCATTGTAAGAAACAAACTGTAGTGCTTCATTCGTTGAATCAAACCGCATTCATTCATTCAATTAATCATACGTTATCCATTGACTCAATCAAACAAACTGCACAAGTTGAATCAATGGTTTGAGCTTTTCTCATTAATTCAATGTCTCGAGCTTAACACACTCATTCAAGGAAACAAACCGTTTACAATCATACCATGAATCATGCGTTAAAAATTGATGCAATGAAACAGAGTGCACGAACAGTAGAGCTACTCTCATTTATTTAATACCTCAAGCTTAATACATTCATTGAAAGAAACAAACTGTACTCATTCAATCAATGAAACAAAAGTTATGCATTGATTCAATGAGTTGAGCCTCTCTCATTCATTCAATGTCTCATGCGTAACTTGTTCATTGTAATAAACAGACTGAAGTCCTTCATTCGTTGAATCAAACTTCAATCATTCATTTATTCATACGTTATCAATCGATTCAGCGAAACAAGCTGCACGAGATGTTTCAATGATTTGAGCTTCTCTCATTCATTCAATGCCTTGAGCTTAACACACTCATTCAAGGAAACAACCCGTTTTCATTCATTCAATGAATCATGCATTAAAGATTCCTGCAATGAAACAGACTGCACGAGCAGTAGAGCTACTCCCATTTATTTAATGCCTCAAGCCAAATACATTCATTGAAGGAAACAAACTGAATTTATTCAATCAATGAAACAAACGTTATTTATTGATTCAATGACTTGAGCCTCTCTCATTCATTCAATGTCTCATGCTTAACTCGTTCATTGTAAGAAACAAACTTCATTCGTTGAGCTACTCTCAGTTATGTAATGCTTCTCGCTTAATGCATTCACTGAAAGAAACAAAGTGCGTTCATTCAATCAATGAAACTAACGTTATTCATTGCTTCAATGAGATGAGCTTCTCTCATTCATTCAATGCCTCATGCTTAACTCATTCATTGTAAGAAACAAACTGCAGTCCTTCATTCGTTCAATCAAACTTCAATCATTCATTTAATTAATCAAACGTTATCCATTGATTCAATGAACCAAACTGCACGAGATGATTCAATGATTAGAGCTTCTCTCATTCATTCAATGTCTGAACCTTAACACAGTCATTCAAGAAAACAAACCGTCTTCATTCATTTCATGAAACATCCATTATAGATGGAAGCAATGAAATAGACTGCACGAACAGTAGAGCTACTCTCATTTATTTAATGCCTCAAGCTTAATACATTCATTGAAAGAAACAAACTGTACTCATTCAATCAATGAAACAAAAGTTATGCATTGATTCAATGAGTTGAGCCTCTCTCATTCATTCAATGTCTCATGCTTAACTCGTTCATTGTAAGAAACAAACTGTAGTGCTTCATTCGTTGAATCAAACCGCATTCATTCATTCAATTAATCATACGTTATCCATTGACTCAATCAAACAAACTGCACAAGTTGAATCAATGGTTTGAGCTTTTCTCATTAATTCAATGTCTCGAGCTTAACACACTCATTCAAGGAAACAAACCGTTTACAATCATACCATGAATCATGCGTTAAAAATTGATGCAATGAAACAGAGTGCACGAACAGTAGAGCTACTCTCATTTATTTAATACCTCAAGCTTAATACATTCATTGAAAGAAACAAACTGTACTCATTCAATCAATGAAACAAATGTTATGCATTGATTCAATGAGTTGAGCCTCTCTCATTCATTCAATGTCTCATGCGTAACTTGTTCATTGTAATAAACAGACTGAAGTCCTTCATTCGTTGAATCAAACTTCAATCATTCATTTATTCATACGTTATCAATCGATTCAGCGAAACAAGCTGCACGAGATGTTTCAATGATTTGAGCTTCTCTCATTCATTCAATGCCTTGAGCTTAACACACTCATTCAAGGACACAACCCGTTTTCATTCATTCAATGAATCATGCATTAAAGATTCCTGCAATGAAACAGACTGCACGAGCAGTAGAGCTACTCCCATTTATTTAATGCCTCAAGCCAAATACATTCATTGAAGGAAACAAACTGAATTTATTCAATCAATGAAACAAACGTTATTTATTGATTCAATGACTTGAGCCTCTCTCATTCATTCAATGTCTCATGCTTAACTCGTTCATTGTAAGAAACAAACTTCATTCGTTGAGCTACTCTCAGTTATGTAATGCTTCTCGCTTAATGCATTCACTGAAAGAAACAAAGTGCGTTCATTCAATCAATGAAACTAACGTTATTCATTGCTTCAATGAGATGAGCTACTCTCATTCATTCAATGCCTCATGTTTAACTCATTCATTGTAAGAAACAAACTGCAGTCCTTCATTCGTTCAATCAAACTTCAATCATTCATTTAATTAATCAAACGTTATCCATTGATTCAATGAACCAAACTGCACGAGATGATTCAATGATTAGAGCTTCTCTCATTCATTCAATGTCTGAACCTTGACACAGTCATTCAAGAAAACAAACCGTCTTCATTCATTTCATGAAACATCCATTATAGATGGAAGCAATGAAATAGACTGCACGAACAGTAGAGCTACTCTCATTTATTTAATGCCTCAAGCTTAATACATTCATTGAAAGAAACAAACTGTACTCATTCAATCAATGAAACAAAAGTTATGCATTGATTCAATGAGTTGAGCCTCTCTCATTCATTCAATGTCTCATGCTTAACTCGTTCATTGTAAGAAACAAACTGTAGTGCTTCATTCGTTGAATCAAACCGCATTCATTCATTCAATTAATCATACGTCATCCATTGACTCAATCAAACAAACTGCACAAGTTGAATCAATGGTTTGAGCTTTTCTCATTAATTCAATGTCTCGAGCTTAACACACTCATTCAAGGAAACAAACCGTTTACAATCATACCATGAATCATGCGTTAAAAATTGATGCAATGAAACAGAGTGCACGAACAGTAGAGCTACTCTCATTTATTTAATACCTCAAGCTTAATACATTCATTGAAAGAAACAAACTGTACTCATTCAATCAATGAAACAAAAGTTATGCATTGATTCAATGAGTTGAGCCTCTCTCATTCATTCAATGTCTCATGCGTAACTTGTTCATTGTAATAAACAGACTGAAGTCCTTCATTCGTTGAATCAAACTTCAATCATTCATTTATTCATACGTTATCAATCGATTCAGCGAAACAAGCTGCACGAGATGTTTCAATGATTTGAGCTTCTCTCATTCATTCAATGCCTTGAGCTTAACACACTCATTCAAGGAAACAACCCGTTTTCATTCATTCAATGAATCATGCATTAAAGATTCCTGCAATGAAACAGACTGCACGAGCAGTAGAGCTACTCCCATTTATTTAATGCCTCAAGCCAAATACATTCATTGAAGGAAACAAACTGAATTTATTCAATCAATGAAACAAACGTTATTTATTGATTCAATGACTTGAGCCTCTCTCATTCATTCAATGTCTCATGCTTAACTCGTTCATTGTAAGAAACAAACTTCATTCGTTGAGCTACTCTCAGTTATGTAATGCTTCTCGCTTAATGCATTCACTGAAAGAAACAAAGTGCGTTCATTCAATCAATGAAACTAACGTTATTCATTGCTTCAATGAGATGAGCTTCTCTCATTCATTCAATGCCTCATGCTTAACTCATTCATTGTAAGAAACAAACTGCAGTCCTTCATTCGTTCAATCAAACTTCAATCATTCATTTAATTAATCAAACGTTATCCATTGATTCAATGAACCAAACTGCACGAGATGATTCAATGATTAGAGCTTCTCTCATTCATTCAATGTCTGAACCTTAACACAGTCATTCAAGAAAACAAACAGTCTTCATTCATTTCATGAAACATCCATTATAGATGGAAGCAATGAAATAGACTGCACGAACAGTAGAGCTACTCTCATTTATTTAATGCCTCAAGCTTAATACATTCATTGAAAGAAACAAACTGTACTCATTCAATCAATGAAACAAAAGTTATGCATTGATTCAATGAGTTGAGCCTCTCTCATTCATTCAATGTCTCATGCTTAACTCGTTCATTGTAAGAAACAAACTGTAGTGCTTCATTCGTTGAATCAAACCGCATTCATTCATTCAATTAATCATACGTTATCCATTGACTCAATCAAACAAACTGCACAAGTTGAATCAATGGTTTGAGCTTTTCTCATTAATTCAATGTCTCGAGCTTAACACACTCATTCAAGGAAACAAACCGTTTACAATCATACCATGAATCATGCGTTAAAAATTGATGCAATGAAACAGAGTGCACGAACAGTAGAGCTACTCTCATTTATTTAATACCTCAAGCTTAATACATTCATTGAAAGAAACAAACTGTACTCATTCAATCAATGAAACAAAAGTTATGCATTGATTCAATGAGTTGAGCCTCTCTCATTCATTCAATGTCTCATGCGTAACTTGTTCATTGTAATAAACAGACTGAAGTCCTTCATTCGTTGAATCAAACTTCAATCATTCATTTATTCATACGTTATCAATCGATTCAGCGAAACAAGCTGCACGAGATGTTTCAATGATTTGAGCTTCTCTCATTCATTCAATGCCTTGAGCTTAACACACTCATTCAAGGAAACAACCCGTTTTCATTCATTCAATGAATCATGCATTAAAGATTCCTGCAATGAAACAGACTGCACGAGCAGTAGAGCTACTCCCATTTATTTAATGCCTCAAGCCAAATACATTCATTGAAGGAAACAAACTGAATTTATTCAATCAATGAAACAAACGTTATTTATTGATTCAATGACTTGAGCCTCTCTCATTCATTCAATGTCTCATGCTTAACTCGTTCATTGTAAGAAACAAACTTCATTCGTTGAGCTACTCTCAGTTATGTAATGCTTCTCGCTTAATGCATTCACTGAAAGAAACAAAGTGCGTTCATTCAATCAATGAAACTAACGTTATTCATTGCTTCAATGAGATGAGCTTCTCTCATTCATTCAATGCCTCATGCTTAACTCATTCATTGTAAGAAACAAACTGCAGTCCTTCATTCGTTCAATCAAACTTCAATCATTCATTTAATTAATCAAACGTTATCCATTGATTCAATGAACCAAACTGCACGAGATGATTCAATGATTAGAGCTTCTCTCATTCATTCAATGTCTGAACCTTAACACAGTCATTCAAGAAAACAAACCGTCTTCATTCATTTCATGAAACATCCATTATAGATGGAAGCAATGAAATAGACTGCACGAACAGTAGAGCTACTCTCATTTATTTAATGCCTCAAGCTTAATACATTCATTGAAAGAAACAAACTGTACTCATTCAATCAATGAAACAAAAGTTATGCATTGATTCAATGAGTTGAGCCTCTCTCATTCATTCAATGTCTCATGCTTAACTCGTTCATTGTAAGAAACAAACTGTAGTGCTTCATTCGTTGAATCTAACCGCATTCATTCATTCAATTAATCATACGTTATCCATTGACTCAATCAAACAAACTGCACAAGTTGAATCAATGGTTTGAGCTTTTCTCATTAATTCAATGTCTCGAGCTTAACACACTCATTCAAGGAAACAAACCGTTTACAATCATACCATGAATCATGCGTTAAAAATTGATGCAATGAAACAGAGTGCACGAACAGTAGAGCTACTCTCATTTATTTAATACCTCAAGCTTAATACATTCATTGAAAGAAACAAACTGTACTCATTCAATCAATGAAACAAAAGTTATGCATTGATTCAATGAGTTGAGCCTCTCTCATTCATTCAATGTCTCATGCGTAACTTGTTTATTGTAATAAACAGACAGAAGTCCTTCATTCGTTGTATCAAACTTCAATCATTCATTTATTCATACGTTATCAATCGATTCAGCGAAACAAGCTGCACGAGATGTTTCAATGATTTGAGCTTCTCTCATTCATTCAATGCCTTGAGCTTAACACACTCATTCAAGGAAACAACCCGTTTTCATTCATTCAATGAATCATGCATTAAAGATTCCTGCAATGAAACAGACTGCACGAGCAGTAGAGCTACTCCCATTTATTTAATGCCTCAAGCCAAATACATTCATTGAAGGAAACAAACTGAATTTATTCAATCAATGAAACAAATGTTATTTATTGATTCAATGACTTGAGCCTCTCTCATTCATTCAATGTCTCATGCTTAACTCGTTCATTGTAAGAAACAAACTTCATTCGTTGAGCTACTCTCAGTTATGTAATGCTTCTCGCTTAATGCATTCACTGAAAGAAACAAAGTGCGTTCATTCAATCAATGAAACTAACGTTATTCATTGCTTCAATGAGATGTGCTTCTCTCATTCATTCAATGCCTCATGCTTAACTCATTCATTGTAAGAAACAAACTGCAGTCCTTCATTCGTTCAATCAAACTTCAATCATTCATTTAATTAATCAAACGGTATCCATTGATTCAATGAACCAAACTGCACGAGATGATTCAATGATTAGAGCTTCTCTCATTCATTCAATGTCTCGAGCTTAACACACTCATTCAAGGAAACAAACCGTTTACATCATACCATGAATCATGCGTTAAAAATTGATGCAATGAAACAGAGTGCACGAACAGTAGAGCTACTCTCATTTATTTAATACCTCAAGCTTAATACATTCATTGAAAGAAACAAACTGTACTCATTCAATCAATGAAACAAAAGTTATGCATTGATTCAATGAGTTGAGCCTCTCTCATTCATTCAATGTCTCATGCGTAACTTGTTTATTGTAATAAACAGACAGAAGTCCTTCATTCGTTGTATCAAACTTCAATCATTCATTTATTCATACGTTATCAATCGATTCAGCGAAACAAGCTGCACGAGATGTTTCAATGATTTGAGCTTCTCTCATTCATTCAATGCCTTGAGCTTAACACACTCATTCAAGGAAACAACCCGTTTTCATTCATTCAATGAATCATGCATTAAAGATTCCTGCAATGAAACAGACTGCACGAGCAGTAGAGCTACTCCCATTTATTTAATGCCTCAAGCCAAATACATTCATTGAAGGAAACAAACTGAATTTATTCAATCAATGAAACAAACGTTATTTATTGATTCAATGACTTGAGCCTCTCTCATTCATTCAATGTCTCATGCTTAACTCGTTCATTGTAAGAAACAAACTTCATTCGTTGAGCTACTCTCAGTTATGTAATGCTTCTCGCTTAATGCATTCACTGAAAGAAACAAAGTGCGTCATTCAATCAATGAAACTAACGTTATTCATTGCTTCAATGAGATGAGCTTCTCTCATTCATTCAATGCCTCATGCTTAACTCATTCATTGTAAGAAACAAACTGCTGTCCTTCATTCGTTCAATCAAACTTCAATCATTCATTTAATTAATCAAACGTTATCCATTGATTCAATGAACCAAACTGCACGAGATGATTCAATGATTAGAGCTTCACTCATTCATTCAATGTCTGAACCTTAACACAGTCATTCAAGAAAACAAACCGTCTTCATTCATTCATGAAACATCCATTATAGATGGAAGCAATGAAATAGACTGCACGAACAGTAGAGCTACTCTCATTTATTTAATGCCTCAAGCTTAATACATTCATTGAAAGAAACAAACTGTACTCATTCAATCAATGAAACAAAAGTTATGCATTGATTCAATGAGTTGAGCCTCTCTCATTCATTCAATGTCTCATGCTTAACTCGTTCATTGTAAGAAACAAACTGTAGTGCTTCATTCGTTGAAACAAACCGCATTCATTCATTCAATTAATCATACGTCATCCATTGACTCAATCAAACAAACTGCACAAGTTGAATCAATGGTTTGAGCTTTTCTCATTAATTCAATGTCTCGAGCTTAACACACTCATTCAAGGAAACAAACCGTTTACAATCATACCATGAATCATGCGTTAAAATTGATGCAATGAAACAGAGTGCAAGAACAGTAGAGCTACTCTCATTTATTTAATACCTCAAGCTTAATACATTCATTGAAAGAAACAAACTGTACTCATTCAATCAATGAAACAAAAGTTATGCATTGATTCAATGAGTTGAGCCTCTCTCATTCATTCAATGTCTCATGCGTAACTTGTTCATTGTAATAAACAGACTGAAGTCCTTCATTCGTTGAATCAAACTTCAATCATTCATTTATTCATACGTTATCAATCGATTCAGCGGAACAAGCTGCACGAGATGTTTCAATGATTTGAGCTTCTCTCATTCATTCAATGCCTTGAGCTTAACACACTCATTCAAGGAAACAACCCGTTTTCATTCATTCAATGAATCATGCATTAAAGATTCCTGCAATGAAACAGACTGCACGAGCAGTAGAGCTACTCCCATTTATTTAATGCCTCAAGCCAAATACATTCATTGAAGGAAACAAACTGAATTTATTCAATCAATGAAACAAATGTTATTTATTGATTCAATGACTTGAGCCTCTCTCATTCATTCAATGTCTCATGCTTAACTCGTTCATTGTAAGAAACAAACTTCATTCGTTGAGCTACTCTCAGTTATGTAATGCTTCTCGCTTAATGCATTCACTGAAAGAAACAAAGTGCGTTCATTCAATCAATGAAACTAACGTTATTCATTGCTTCAATGAGATGTGCTTCTCTCATTCATTCAATGCCTCATGCTTAACTTGTTCATTGTAAGAAACAAACTGCAGTCCTTCATTCGTTCAATCAAACTTCAATCATTCATTTAATTAATCAAACGGTATCCATTGATTCAATGAACCAAACTGCACGAGATGATTCAATGATTAGAGCTTCTCTCATTCATTCAATGTCTGAGCTTAACACACTCATTCAAGGAAACAAACCGTTTACATTCATACCATGAATCATGCATTAAAATTGATGCAATGAAACAGACTGCACGAACAGTAGAGCTACTCTCATTTATTTAATGCCTCAAGCTTAATACATTCATTGAAAGAAACAAACTGTACTCATTCAATCAATGAAACAAAAGTTATGCATTGATTCAATGAGTTGAGCCTCTCTCATTCATTCAATGTCTCATGCTAACTTGTTCATTGTAATAAACAAACTGAAGTCCTTCATTCGTTGAATCAAACTTCAATCATTCATTTATTCATACGTTATCAATCGATTCAGCGAAACAAGCTGCACGAGATGTTTCAATGATTTGAGCTTCTCTCATTCATTCAATGCCGTGAGCTTAACACACTCATTCAAGGAAACAACCCGTTTTCATTCATTCAATGAATCATGCATTAAAGATTCCTGCAATGAAACAGACTGCACGAGCAGTAGAGCTACTCCCATTTATTTAATGCCTCAAGCCAAATACATTCATTGAAGGAAACAAACTGAATTTATTCAATCAATGAAACAAACGTTATTTATTGATTCAATGACTTGAGCCTCTCTCATTCATTCAATGTCTCATGCTTAACTCGTTCATTGTAAGAAACAAACTTCATTCGTTGAGCTACTCTCAGTTATGTAATGCTTCTCGCTTAATGCATTCACTGAAAGAAACAAAGTGCGTTCATTCAATCAATGAAACTAACGTTATTCATTGCTTCAATGAGATGAGCTTCTCTCATTCATTCAATGCCTCATGCTTAACTCATTCATTGTAAGAAACAAACTGCTGTCCTTCATTCGTTCAATCAAACTTCAATCATTCATTTAATTAATCAAACGTTATCCATTGATTCAATGAACCAAACTGCACGAGATGATTCAATGATTAGAGCTTCACTCATTCATTCAATGTCTGAACCTTAACACAGTCATTCAAGAAAACAAACCGTCTTCATTCATTTCATGAAACATCCATTATAGATGGAAGCAATGAAATAGACTGCACGAACAGTAGAGCTACTCTCATTTATTTAATGCCTCAAGCTTAATACATTCATTGAAAGAAACAAACTGTACTCATTCAATCAATGAAACAAAAGTTATGCATTGATTCAATGAGTTGAGCCTCTCTCATTCATTCAATGTCTCATGCTTAACTCGTTCATTGTAAGAAACAAACTGTAGTGCTTCATTCGTTGAAACAAACCGCATTCATTCATTCAATTAATCATACGTCATCCATTGACTCAATCAAACAAACTGCACAAGTTGAATCAATGGTTTGAGCTTTTCTCATTAATTCAATGTCTCGAGCTTAACACACTCATTCAAGGAAACAAACCGTTTACAATCATACCATGAATCATGCGTTAAAAATTGATGCAATGAAACAGAGTGCAAGAACAGTAGAGCTACTCTCATTTATTTAATACCTCAAGCTTAATACATTCATTGAAAGAAACAAACTGTACTCATTCAATCAATGAAACAAAAGTTATGCATTGATTCAATGAGTTGAGCCTCTCTCATTCATTCAATGTCTCATGCGTAACTTGTTCATTGTAATAAACAGACTGAAGTCCTTCATTCGTTGAATCAAACTTCAATCATTCATTTATTCATACGTTATCAATCGATTCAGCGGAACAAGCTGCACGAGATGTTTCAATGATTTGAGCTTCTCTCATTCATTCAATGCCTTGAGCTTAACACACTCATTCAAGGAAACAACCCGTTTTCATTCATTCAATGAATCATGCATTAAAGATTCCTGCAATGAAACAGACTGCACGAGCAGTAGAGCTACTCCCATTTATTTAATGCCTCAAGCCAAATACATTCATTGAAGGAAACAAACTGAATTTATTCAATCAATGAAACAAACGTTATTTATTGATTCAATGACTTGAGCCTCTCTCATTCATTCAATGTCTCATGCTTAACTCGTTCATTGTAAGAAACAAACTTCATTCGTTGAGCTACTCTCAGTTATGTAATGCTTCTCGCTTAATGCATTCACTGAAAGAAACAAAGTGCGTTCATTCAATCAATGAAACTAACGTTATTCATTGCTTCAATGAGATGAGCTTCTCTCATTCATTCAATGCCTCATGCTTGACTCATTCATTGTAAGAAACAAACTGCAGTCCTTCATTCGTTCAATCAAACTTCAATCATTCATTTAATTAATCAAACGCTATCTATTAATTCAATGAACCAAACTGCACGAGATGATTCAATGATTAGAGCTTCTCTCATTCATTCAATGTCTGAACCTTAACACAGTCATTCAAGAAAACAAACCGTCTTCATTCATTTCATGAAACATCCATTATAGATGGAAGCAATGAAATAGACTGCACGAACAGTAGAGCTACTCTCATTTATTTAATGCCTCAAGCTTAATACATTCATTGACAGAAACAAACTGTACTCATTCAATCAATGAAACAAAAGTTATGCATTGATTCAATGAGTTGAGCCTCTCTCATTCATTCAATGTCTCATGCTTAACTCGTTCATTGTAAGAAACAAACTGTAGTGCTTCATTCGTTGAATCAAACCGCATTCATTCATTCAATTAATCATACGTTATCCATTGACTCAATCAAACAAACTGCACTAGTTGAATCAATGGTTTGAGCTTTTCTCATTAATTCAATGTCTCGAGCTTAACACACTCATTCAAGGATACAAACCGTTTACAATCATACCATGAATCATGCGTTAAAAATTGATGCAATGAAACAGAGTGCGCGAACAGTAGAGCTACTCTCATTTATTTAATACCTCAAGCTTAATACATTCATTGAAAGAAACAAACTGTACTCATTCAATCAATGAAACAAAAGTTATGCATTGATTCAATGAGTTGAGCCTCTCTCATTCATTCAATGTCTCATGCTTAACTTGTTCATTGTAATAAACAAACTGTAGACCTTCATTCGTTGAATCAAACTTCAATCATTCAATCATTTATTCATACGTTATCAATCGATTCAGCGAAACAAGCTGCACGAGATGTTTCAATGATTTGAGCTTCTCTCATTCATTCAACGCCTTGAGCTTAACACTCTCATTCAAGGAAACAAACCGTTTTCGTTCATTCAATGAATCCTTCGTTATAAATTGATGCAATGAAACAGACTGCACGAACAGTAGAGCTACTCTCATTTATTTAATGCCTCAAGCTCAATACATTCATTGAAAGAAACAAATTGCGTTCATTCAATCAATGAAACAAACGTTATTCATTGATTCAAGGAGTTGAGCTTCTCTCATTCATTCAATGTCTCATCCTTAACTCCTTCATTGTAAGAAACAAACCGCAGTCCTTCATTCGTTGAATCAAACTTCAATCATTCATTCAATTAATCAAACGCCATCCATTGATTCAATTAACCTAACTGCACGAGATGATTCAATGATTAGAGAATCTCTCAATCATTCAATGTCTTGGGCTTGAAATACTCATTCATGGAAACAAACCGTTTTCATTCCTTCAATGAATCATGCATTATAAAGTGATGCAATGAAACAGACTGCACGAACAATAGAGCTACTCTCATTTATTTAATGCCTCAAGCCTAATACATTCATTGAAAGAAACAAACTATTCATTCAATCAATGAATATAACGTTATTTATTGATTCAATGAGTTGAGCCTCTCTCATTCATTCAATGTCTCATGCTTAACTCGTTCATTGTAAGAAACAAACTGTAGTGCTTCATTCGTTGAATCAAACTTCAATCATTCATTCAATTAATCAAACGTTATCCATTGATTCAATGACACAAACTGCACTAGATGATTAAATGATTAGAGCCTCTCTCATTCATTCAATGTCTCATGCTTAACTCGTTCATTGTATGAAAAAATCTGCAGTGCTTCATTCGTTGAATCAAACTGCAATCATTCATTCAATTAATCATGTGTTATCCATTGATTCAATCAAACAAACTGTGCAAGTTGATACATTGGTTAGAGCTTTTCTCATTTATTTAATGTCTCGAGCTTAACACACTTATTCAAGGAAACAAACCGTTTTCATTCATTCAATGAATCATGCATTAAAGATTCCTGCAATGAAACAGACTGCACGAGCAGTAGAGCTACTCCCATTTATTTAATGCCTCAAGCCAAATACATTCATTGAAGGAAACAAACTGAATTTATTCAATCAATGAAACAAATGTTATTTATTGATTCAATGATTGAGCCTCTCTCATTCATTCAATGTCTCATGCTTACCTCGTTCATTGTAAGAAACAAACTTCATTCGTTGAGCTACTCTCAGTTATGTAATGCTTCTCGCTTAATGCATTCACTGAAAGAAACAAAGTGCGTTCATTCAATCAATGAAACTAACGTTATTCATTGCTTCAATGAGATGTGCTTCTCTCATTCATTCAATGCCTCATGCTTAACTTGTTCATTGTAAGAAACAAACTGCAGTCCTTCATTCGTTCAATCAAACTTCAATCATTCATTTAATTAATCAAACGGTATCCATTGATTCAATGAACCAAACTGCACGAGATGATTCAATGATTAGAGCTTCTCTCATTCATTCAATGTCTCGAGCTTAACACACTCATTCAAGGAAACAAACCGTTTACAATCATACCATGAATCATGCGTTAAAAATTGATGCAATGAAACAGAGTGCACGAACAGTAGAGCTACTCTCATTTATTTAATACCTCAAGCTTAATACATTCATTGAAAGAAACAAACTGTACTCATTCAATCAATGAAACAAAAGTTATGCATTGATTCAATGAGTTGAGCCTCTCTCATTCATTCAATGTCTCATGCGTAACTTGTTCATTGTAATAAACAGACTGAAGTCCTTCATTCGTTGAATCAAACTTCAATCATTCATTTATTCATACGTTATCAATCGATTCAGCGAAACAAGCTGCACGAGATGTTTCAATGATTTGAGCTTCTCTCATTCATTCAATGCCGTGAGCTTAACACACTCATTCAAGGAAACAACCCGTTTTCATTCATTCAATGAATCATGCATTAAAGATTCCTGCAATGAAACAGACTGCACGAGCAGTAGAGCTACTCCCATTTATTTAATGCCTCAAGCCAAATACATTCATTGAAGGAAACAAACTGAATTTATTCAATCAATGAAACAAACGTTATTTATTGATTCAATGACTTGAGCCTCTCTCATTCATTCAATGTCTCATGCTTAACTCGTTCATTGTAAGAAACAAACTTCATTCGTTGAGCTACTCTCAGTTATGTAATGCTTCTCGCTTAATGCATTCACTGAAAGAAACAAAGTGCGTTCATTCAATCAATGAAACTAACGTTATTCATTGCTTCAATGAGATGAGCTTCTCTCATTCATTCAATGCCTCATGCTTAACTCATTCATTGTAAGAAACAAACTGCTGTCCTTCATTCGTTCAATCAAACTTCAATCATTCATTTAATTAATCAAACGTTATCCATTGATTCAATGAACCAAACTGCACGAGATGATTCAATGATTAGAGCTTCTCTCATTCATTCAATGTCTGAACCTTAACACAGTCATTCAAGAAAACAAACCGTCTTCATTCATTTCATGAAACATCCATTATAGATGGAAGCAATGAAATAGACTGCACGAACAGTAGAGCTACTCTCATTTATTTAATGCCTCAAGCTTAATACATTCATTGAAAGAAACAAACTGTACTCATTCAATCAATGAAACAAAAGTTATGCATTGATTCAATGAGTTGAGCCTCTCTCATTCATTCAATGTCTCATGCTTAACTCGTTCATTGTAAGAAACAAACTGTAGTGCTTCATTCGTTGAAACAAACCGCATTCATTCATTCAATTAATCATACGTCATCCATTGACTCAATCAAACAAACTGCACAAGTTGAATCAATGGTTTGAGCTTTTCTCATTAATTCAATGTCTCGAGCTTAACACACTCATTCAAGGAAACAAACCGTTTACAATCATACCATGAATCATGCGTTAAAAATTGATGCAACGAAACAGAGTGCACGAACAGTAGAGCTACTCTCATTTATTTAATACCTCAAGCTTAATACATTCATTGAAAGAAACAAACTGTACTCATTCAATCAATGAAACAAAAGTTATGCATTGATTCAATGAGTTGAGCCTCTCTCATTCATTCAATGTCTCATGCGTAACTTGTTCATTGTAATAAACAGACTGAAGTCCTTCATTCGTTGAATCAAACTTCAATCATTCATTTATTCATACGTTATCAATCGATTCAGCGAAACAAGCTGCACGAGATGTTTCAATGATTTGAGCTTCTCTCATTCATTCAATGCCTTGAGCTTAACACACTCATTCAAGGAAACAACCCGTTTTCATTCATTCAATGAATCATGCATTAAAGATTCCTGCAATGAAACAGACTGCACGAGCAGTAGAGCTACTCCCATTTATTTAATGCCTCAAGCCAAATACATTCATTGAAGGAAACAAACTGAATTTATTCAATCAATGAAACAAACGTTATTTATTGATTCAATGACTTGAGCCTCTCTCATTCATTCAATGTCTCATGCTTAACTCGTTCATTGTAAGAAACAAACTTCATTCGTTGAGCTACTCTCAGTTATGTAATGCTTCTCGCTTAATGCATTCACTGAAAGAAACAAAGTGCGTTCATTCAATCAATGAAACTAACGTTATTCATTGCTTCAATGAGATGAGCTTCTCTCATTCATTCAATGCCTCATGCTTAACTCATTCATTGTAAGAAACAAACTGCAGTCCTTCATTCGTTCAATCAAACTTCAATCATTCATTTAATTAATCAAACGTTATCCATTGATTCAATGAACCAAACTGCACGAGATGATTCAATGATTAGAGCTTCTCTCATTCATTCAATGTCTGAACCTTGACACAGTCATTCAAGAAAACAAACCGTCTTCATTCATTTCATGAAACATCCATTATAGATGGAAGCAATGAAATAGACTGCACGAACAGTAGAGCTACTCTCATTTATTTAATGCCTCAAGCTTAATACATTCATTGAAAGAAACAAACTGTACTCATTCAATCAATGAAACAAAAGTTATGCATTGATTCAATGAGTTGAGCCTCTCTCATTCATTCAATGTCTCATGCTTAACTCGTTCATTGTAAGAAACAAACTGTAGTGCTTCATTCGTTGAAACAAACCGCATTCATTCATTCAATTAATCATACGTCATCCATTGACTCAATCAAACAAACTGCACAAGTTGAATCAATGGTTTGAGCTTTTCTCATTAATTCAATGTCTCGAGCTTAACACACTCATTCAAGGAAACAAACCGTTTACAATCATACCATGAATCATGCGTTAAAAATTGATGCAATGAAACAGAGTGCAAGAACAGTAGAGCTACTCTCATTTATTTAATACCTCAAGCTTAATACATTCATTGAAAGAAACAAACTGTACTCATTCAATCAATGAAACAAAAGTTATGCATTGATTCAATGAGTTGAGCCTCTCTCATTCATTCAATGTCTCATGCGTAACTTGTTCATTGTAATAAACAGACTGAAGTCCTTCATTCGTTGAATCAAACTTCAATCATTCATTTATTCATACGTTATCAATCGATTCAGCGAAACAAGCTGCACGAGATGTTTCAATGATTTGAGCTTCTCTCATTCATTCAATGCCTTGAGCTTAACACACTCATTCAAGGAAACAACCCGTTTTCATTCATTCAATGAATCATGCATTAAAGATTCCTGCAATGAAACAGACTGCACGAGCAGTAGAGCTACTCCCATTTATTTAATGCCTCAAGCCAAATACATTCATTGAAGGAAACAAACTGAATTTATTCAATCAATGAAACAAACGTTATTTATTGATTCAATGACTTGAGCCTCTCTCATTCATTCAATGTCTCATGCTTAACTCGTTCATTGTAAGAAACAAACTTCATTCGTTGAGCTACTCTCAGTTATGTAATGCTTCTCGCTTAATGCATTCACTGAAAGAAACAAAGTGCGTTCATTCAATCAATGAAACTAACGTTATTCATTGCTTCAATGAGATGAGCTTCTCTCATTCATTCAATGCCTCATGCTTGACTCATTCATTGTAAGAAACAAACTGCAGTCCTTCATTCGTTCAATCAAACTTCAATCATTCATTTAATTAATCAAACGTTATCCATTAATTCAATGAACCAAACTGCACGAGATGATTCAATGATTAGAGCTTCTCTCATTCATTCAATGTCTGAACCTTAACACAGTCATTCAAGAAAACAAACCGTCTTCATTCATTTCATGAACCATCCATTATAGATGGAAGCAATGAAATAGACTGCACGAACAGTAGAGCTACTCTCATTTATTTAATGCCTCAAGCTTAATACATTCATTGAAAGAAACAAACTGTACACATTCAGTCAATGAAACAAAAGTTATGCATTGATTCAATGAGTTGAGCCTCTCTCATTCATTCAATGTCTCATGCTTAACTCGTTCATTGTAAGAAACAAACTGTAGTGCTTCATTCGTTGAATCAAACCGCATTCATTCATTCAATTAATCATACGTTATCCATTGACTCAATCAAACAAACTGCACTAGTTGAATCAATGGTTTGAGCTTTTCTCATTAATTCAATGTCTCGAGCTTACCACACTCATTCAAGGATACAAACCGTTTACAATCATACCATGAATCATGCGTTAAAAATTGATGCAATGAAACAGAGTGCGCGAACAGTAGAGCTACTCTCATTTATTTAATACCTCAAGCTTAATACATTCATTGAAAGAAACAAACTGTACTCATTCAATCAATGAAACAAAAGTTATGCATTGATTCAATGAGTTGAGCCTCTCTCATTCATTCAATGTCTCATGCGTAACTTGTTCATTGTAATAAACAAACTGTAGACCTTCATTCGTTGAATCAAACTTCAATCATTCAATCATTTATTCATACGTTATCAATCGATTCAGCGAAACAAGCTGCACGAGATGTTTCAATGATTTGAGCTTCTCTCATTCATTCAACGCCTTGAGCTTAACACACTCATTCAAGGAAACAAACCGTTTTCGTTCATTCAATGAATCCTTCGTTATAAATTGATGCAATGAAACAGACTGCACGAACAGTAGAGCTACTCTCATTTATGTACTGCTTCTCGCTCAATACATTCATTGAAAGAAACAAATTGCGTTCATTCAATCAATGAAACAAACGTTATTCATTGATTCAAGGAGTTGAGCTTCTCTCATTCATTCAATGTCTCATCCTTAACTCCTTCATTGTAAGAAACAAACCGCAGTCCTTCATTCGTTGAATCAAACTTCAATCATTCATTCAATTAATCAAACGCCATCCATTGATTCAATTAACCAAACTGCACGAGATGATTCAATGATTAGAGAATCTCTCAATCATTCAATGTCTTGGGCTTGAAATACTCATTCATGGAAACAAACCGTTTTCATTCCTTCAATGAATCGTGCGTTATAAAGTGATGCAATGAAACAGAGTGCACGAACAATAGAGCTACTCTCATTTATTTAATGCCTCAAACCTAATACATTCATCGAAAGAAACAAACTATTCATTCAATCAATGAATATAACGTTATTTATTGATTCAATGAGTTGAGCTTCTCTCATTCATTCAATGCCTCATGCTTAACTCATTCATTGTAAGAAACAAACTTGTAGTGCTTGATTCGTTGAATCAAACTTCAATCATTCATTCAATTAACCAAACGTTATCCATTGATTCAATGACACAAACTGCACTAGATGATTAAATGATTAGAGCCTCTCTCATTCATTCAATGTCTCATGCTTAACTCGTTCATTGTATGAAAAAATCTGCAGTGCTTCATTCGTTGAATCAAACTGCAATCATTCATTCAATTAATCATGTGTTATCCATTGATTCAATCAAACAAACTGTGCAAGTTGATACATTGGTTAGAGCGTTTCTCATTTATTTAATGTCTCGAGCTTAACACACTTATTCAAGGAAACAAACCGTTTTCATTCATTCAATGAATCATGCATTAAAGATTCCTGCAATGAAACAGACTGCACGAGCAGTAGAGCTACTCCCATTTATTTAATGCCTCAAGCCAAATACATTCATTGAAGGAAACAAACTGAATTTATTCAATCAATGAAACAAATGTTATTTATTGATTCAATGAGTTGAGCCTCTCTCATTCATTCAATGTCTCATGCTTAACTCGTTCATTGTAAGAAACAAACTTCATTCGTTGAGCTACTCTCAGTTATGTAATGCTTCTCGCTTAATGCATTCACTGAAAGAAACAAAGTGCGTTCATTCAATCAATGAAACTAACGTTATTCATTGCTTCAATGAGATGTGCTTCTCTCATTCATTCAATGCCTCATGCTTAACTTGTTCATTGTAAGAAACAAACTGCAGTCCTTCATTCGTTCAATCAAACTTCAATCATTCATTTAATTAATCAAACGGTATCCATTGATTCAATGAACCAAACTGCACGAGATGATTCAATGATTAGAGCTTCTCTCATTCATTCAATGTCTCATGCTTAACTCGTTCATTGTAAGAAACAAACTGTCGTGCTTCATTCGTTGAAACAAACCGCATTCATTCATTCAATTAATCATACGTCATCCATTGACTCAATCAAACAAACTGCACAAGTTGAATCAATGGTTTGAGCTTTTCTCATTAATTCAATGTCTCGAGCTTAACACACTCATTCAAGGAAACAAACCGTTTACAATCATACCATGAATCATGCGTTAAAAATTGATGCAATGAAACAGAGTGCAAGAACAGTAGAGCTACTCTCATTTATTTAATACCTCAAGCTTAATACATTCATTGAAAGAAACAAACTGTACTCATTCAATCAATGAAACAAAAGTTATGCATTGATTCAATGAGTTGAGCCTCTCTCATTCATTCAATGTCTCATGCGTAACTTGTTCATTGTAATAAACAGACTGAAGTCCTTCATTCGTTGAATCAAACTTCAATCATTCATTTATTCATACGTTATCAATCGATTCAGCGGAACAAGCTGCACGAGATGTTTCAATGATTTGAGCTTCTCTCATTCATTCAATGCCGTGAGCTTAACACACTCATTCAAGGAAACAACCCGTTTTCATTCATTCAATGAATCATGCATTAAAGATTCCTGCAATGAAACAGACTGCACGAGCAGTAGAGCTACTCCCATTTATTTAATGCCTCAAGCCAAATACATTCATTGAAGGAAACAAACTGAATTTATTCAATCAATGAAACAAACGTTATTTATTGATTCAATGACTTGAGCCTCTCTCATTCATTCAATGTCTCATGCTTAACTCGTTCATTGTAAGAAACAAACTTCATTCGTTGAGCTACTCTCAGTTATGTAATGCTTCTCGCTTAATGCATTCACTGAAAGAAACAAAGTGCGTTCATTCAATCAATGAAACTAACGTTATTCATTGCTTCAATGAGATGAGCTTCTCTCATTCATTCAATGCCTCATGCTTGACTCATTCATTGTAAGAAACAAACTGCAGTCCTTCATTCGTTCAATCAAACTTCAATCATTCATTTAATTAATCAAACGTTATCCATTAATTCAATGAACCAAACTGCACGAGATGATTCAATGATTAGAGCTTCTCTCATTCATTCAATGTCTGAACCTTAACACAGTCATTCAAGAAAACAAACCGTCTTCATTCATTTCATGAACCATCCATTATAGATGGAAGCAATGAAATAGACTGCACGAACAGTAGAGCTACTCTCATTTATTTAATGCCTCAAGCTTAATACATTCATTGAAAGAAACAAACTGTACTCATTCAATCAATGAAACAAAAGTTATGCATTGATTCAATGAGTTGAGCCTCTCTCATTCATTCAATGTCTCATGCTTAACTCGTTCATTGTAAGAAACAAACTGTAGTGCTTCATTCGTTGAATCAAACCGCATTCATTCATTCAATTAATCATACGTTATCCATTGACTCAATCAAACAAACTGCACTAGTTGAATCAATGGTTTGAGCTTTTCTCATTAATTCAATGTCTCGAGCTTAACACACTCATTCAAGGATACAAACCGTTTACAATCATACCATGAATCATGCGTTAAAGATTGATGCAATGAAACAGAGTGCGCGAACAGTAGAGCTACTCTCATTTATTTAATACCTCAAGCTTAATACATTCATTGAAAGAAACAAACTGTACTCATTCAATCAATGAAACAAAAGTTATGCATTGATTCAATGAGTTGAGCCTCTCTCATTCATTCAATGTCTCATGCTTAACTTGTTCATTGTAATAAACAAACTGTAGACCTTCATTCGTTGAATCAAACTTCAATCATTCAATCATTTATTCATACGTTATCAATCGATTCAGCGAAACAAGCTGCACGAGATGTTTCAATGATTTGAGCTTCTCTCATTCATTCAACGCCTTGAGCTTAACACACTCATTCAAGGAAACAAACCGTTTTCGTTCATTCAATGAATCATGCATTAAAATTGATGCAATGAAACAGACTGCACGAACAGTAGAGCTACTCTCATTTATTTAATGCCTCAAGCTCAATACATTCATTGAAAGAAACAAATTGCGTTCATTCAATCAATGAAACAAACGTTATTCATTGATTCAAGGAGTTGAGCTTCTCTCATTCATTCAATGTCTCATCCTTAACTCCTTCATTGTAAGAAACAAACCGCAGTCCTTCATTCGTTGAATCAAACTTCAATCATTCATTCAATTAATCAAACGGTATCCATTGATTCAATTAACCTAACTGCACGAGATGATTCAATGATTAGAGAATCTCTCAATCATTCAATGTCTTGGGCTTGAAATACTCATTCATGGAAACAAACCGTTTTCATTCCTTCAATGAATCATGCGTTAAAGTGATGCAATGAAACAGAGTGCACGAACAGTAGAGCTACTCTCATTTATTTAATGCCTCAAGCCTAATACATTCATTGAAAGAAACAAACTATTCATTCAATCAATGAATATAACGTTATTTATTGATTCAATGAGTTGAGCCTCTCTCATTCATTCAATGTCTCATGCTTAACTCGTTAATTGTAAGAAACAAACTTGTAGTGCTTCATTCGTTGAATCAAACTTCAATCATTCATTCAATTAACCAAACGTTATCCATTGATTCAATGACACAAACTGCACTAGATGATTAAATGATTAGAGCCTCTCTCATTCATTCAATGTCTCATGCTTAACTCGTTCATTGTATGAAAAAATCTGCAGTGCTTCATTCGTTGAATCAAACTGCAATCATTCATTCAATTAATCATGTGTTATCCATTGATTCAATCAAACAAACTGTGCAAGTTGATACATTGGTTAGAGCTTTTCTCATTTATTTAATGTCTCGAGCTTAACACACTTATTCAAGGAAACAAACCGTTTTCATTCATTCAATGAATCATGCATTAAAGATTCTGCAATGAAACAGACTGCACGAGCAGTAGAGCTACTCCATTTATTTAATGCCTCAAGCCAAATACATTCATTGAAGGAAACAAACTGAATTTATTCAATCAATGAAACAAATGTTATTTATTGATTCAATGAGTTGAGCCTCTCTCATTCATTCAATGTCTCATGCTTAACTCGTTCATTGTAAGAAACAAACTTCATTCGTTGAGCTACTCTCAGTTATGTAATGCTTCTCGCTTAATGCATTCACTGAAAGAACAAAGTGCGTTCATTCAATCAATGAAACTAACGTTATTCATTGCTTCAATGAGATGTGCTTCTCTCATTCATTCAATGCCTCATGCTTAACTTGTTCATTGTAAGAAACAAACTGCAGTCCTTCATTCGTTCAATCAAACTTCAATCATTCATTTAATTAATCAAACGGTATCCATTGATTCAATGAACCAAACTGCACGAGATGATTCAATGATTAGAGCTTCTCTCATTCATTCAATGTCTCATGCTTAACTCGTTCATTGTAAGAAACAAACTGTCGTGCTTCATTCGTTGAAACAAACCGCATTCATTCATTCAATTAATCATACGTCATCCATTGACTCAATCAAACAAACTGCACAAGTTGAATCAATGGTTTGAGCTTTTCTCATTAATTCAATGTCTCGAGCTTAACACACTCATTCAAGGAAACAAACCGTTTACAATCATACCATGAATCATGCGTTAAAAATTGATGCAATGAAACAGAGTGCAAGAACAGTAGAGCTACTCTCATTTATTTAATACCTCAAGCTTAATACATTCATTGAAAGAAACAAACTGTACTCATTCAATCAATGAAACAAAAGTTATGCATTGATTCAATGAGTTGAGCCTCTCTCATTCATTCAATGTCTCATGCGTAACTTGTTCATTGTAATAAACAGACTGAAGTCCTTCATTCGTTGAATCAAACTTCAATCATTCATTTATTCATACGTTATCAATCGATTCAGCGAAACAAGCTGCACGAGATGTTTCAATGATTTGAGCTTCTCTCATTCATTCAATGCCTTGAGCTTAACACACTCATTCAAGGAAACAACCAGTTTTCATTCATTCAATGAATCATGCATTAAAGATTCCTGCAATGAAACAGACTGCACGAGCAGTAGAGCTACTCCCATTTATTTAATGCCTCAAGCCAAATACATTCATTGAAGGAAACAAACTGAATTTATTCAATCAATGAAACAAACGTTATTTATTGATTCAATGACTTGAGCCTCTCTCATTCATTCAATGTCTCATGCTTAACTCGTTCATTGTAAGAAACAAACTTCATTCGTTGAGCTACTCTCAGTTATGTAATGCTTCTCGCTTAATGCATTCACTGAAAGAAACAAAGTGCGTTCATTCAATCAATGAAACTAACGTTATTCATTGCTTCAATGAGATGAGCTTCTCTCATTCATTCAATGCCTCATGCTTAACTCATTCATTGTAAGAAACAAACTGCAGTCCTTCATTCGTTCAATCAAACTTCAATCATTCATTTAATTAATCAAACGTTATCCATTGATTCAATGAACCAAACTGCACGAGATGATTCAATGATTAGAGCTTCTCTCATTCATTCAATGTCTGAACCTTAACACAGTCATTCAAGAAAACAAACCGTCTTCATTCATTTCATGAACCATCCATTATAGATGGAAGCAATGAAATAGACTGCACGAACAGTAGAGCTACTCTCATTTATTTAATGCCTCAAGCTTAATACATTCATTGAAAGAAACAAACTGTACTCATTCAATCAATGAAACAAAAGTTATGCATTGATTCAATGAGTTGAGCCTCTCTCATTCATTCAATGTCTCATGCTTAACTCGTTCATTGTAAGAAACAAACTGTAGTGCTTCATTCGTTGAATCTAACCGCATTCATTCATTCAATTAATCATACGTTATCCATTGACTCAATCAAACTGCACAAGTTGAATCAATGGTTTGAGCTTTTCTCATTCATTCAATGTCTCGAGCTTAACACACTCATTCAAGGAAACAAACCGTTTACATTCATTCCATGAATCATGCGTTAAAATTGATGCAATGAAACAGACTGCACGAACAGTAGAGCTACTCTCATTTATTTAATGCCTCAAGCTTAATACATTCATTGAAAGAAACACACTGTACTCATTCAATCAATGAAACAAAAGTTATGCATTGATTCAATGAGTTGAGCCTCTCTCATTCATTCAATGTCTCATGCTTAACTCGTTCATTGTAAGAAACAAACTGTAGTGCTTCATTCGTTGAATCAAACCGCATTCATTCATTCAATTAATCATACGTTATCCATTGACTCAATCAAACAAACTGCACAAGTTGAATCAATGGTTTGAGCTTTTCTCATTAATTCAATGTCTCGAGCTTAACACACTCATTCAAGGAAACAAACCGTTTACAATCATACCATGAATCATGCGTTAAAATTTGATGCAATGAAACAGAGTGCACGAACAGTAGAGCTACTCTCATTTATTTAATACCTCAAGCTTAATACATTCATTGAAAGAAACAAACTGTACTCATTCAATCAATGAAACAAAAGTTATGCATTGATTCAATGAGTTGAGCCTCTCTCATTCATTCAATGTCTCATGCGTAACTTGTTCATTGTAATAAACAGACTGAAGTCCTTCATTCGTTGAATCAAACTTCAATCATTCATTTATTCATACGTTATCAATCGATTCAGCGAAACAAGCTGCACGAGATGTTTCAATGATTTGAGCTTCTCTCATTCATTCAATGCCTTGAGCTTAACACACTCATTCAAGGAAACAACCCGTTTTCATTCATTCAATGAATCATGCATTAAAGATTCCTGCAATGAAACAGACTGCACGAGCAGTAGAGCTACTCCCATTTATTTAATGCCTCAAGCCAAATACATTCATTGAAGGAAACAAACTGAATTTATTCAATCAATGAAACAAACGTTATTTATTGATTCAATGACTTGAGCCTCTCTCATTCATTCAATGTCTCATGCTTAACTCGTTCATTGTAAGAAACAAACTTCATTCGTTGAGCTACTCTCAGTTATGTAATGCTTCTCGCTTAATGCATTCACTGAAAGAAACAAAGTGCGTTCATTCAATCAATGAAACTAACGTTATTCATTGCTTCAATGAGATGAGCTTCTCTCATTCATTCAATGCCTCATGCTTAACTCATTCATTGTAAGAAACAAACTGCAGTCCTTCATTCGTTCAATCAAACTTCAATCATTCATTTAATTAATCAAACGTTATCCATTGATTCAATGAACCAAACTGCACGAGATGATTCAATGATTAGAGCTTCTCTCATTCATTCAATGTCTGAACCTTAACACAGTCATTCAAGAAAACAAACCGTCTTCATTCATTTCATGAAACATCCATTATAGATGGAAGCAATGAAATAGACTGCACGAACAGTAGAGCTACTCTCATTTATTTAATGCCTCAAGCTTAATACATTCATTGAAAGAAACAAACTGTACTCATTCAATCAATGAAACAAAAGTTATGCATTGATTCAATGAGTTGAGCCTCTCTCATTCATTCAATGTCTCATGCTTAACTCGTTCATTGTAAGAAACAAACTGTAGTGCTTCATTCGTTGAATCAAACCGCATTCATTCATTCAATTAATCATACGTTATCCATTGACTCAATCAAACAAACTGCACAAGTTGAATCAATGGTTTGAGCTTTTCTCATTAATTCAATGTCTCGAGCTTAACACACTCATTCAAGGAAACAAACCGTTTACAATCATACCATGAATCATGCGTTAAAAATTGATGCAACGAAACAGAGTGCACGAACAGTAGAGCTACTCTCATTTATTTAATACCTCAAGCTTAATACATTCATTGAAAGAAACAAACTGTACTCATTCAATCAATGAAACAAAAGTTATGCATTGATTCAATGAGTTGAGCCTCTCTCATTCATTCAATGTCTCATGCGTAACTTGTTCATTGTAATAAACAGACTGAAGTCCTTCATTCGTTGAATCAAACTTCAATCATTCATTTATTCATACGTTATCAATCGATTCAGCGAAACAAGCTGCACGAGATGTTTCAATGATTTGAGCTTCTCTCATTCATTCAATGCCTTGAGCTTAACACACTCATTCAAGGAAACAACCCGTTTTCATTCATTCAATGAATCATGCATTAAAGATTCCTGCAATGAAACAGACTGCACGAGCAGTAGAGCTACTCCCATTTATTTAATGCCTCAAGCCAAATACATTCATTGAAGGAAACAAACTGAATTTATTCAATCAATGAAACAAACGTTATTTATTGATTCAATGACTTGAGCCTCTCTCATTCATTCAATGTCTCATGCTTAACTCGTTCATTGTAAGAAACAAACTTCATTCGTTGAGCTACTCTCAGTTATGTAATGCTTCTCGCTTAATGCATTCACTGAAAGAAACAAAGTGCGTTCATTCAATCAATGAAACTAACGTTATTCATTGCTTCAATGAGATGAGCTTCTCTCATTCATTCAAAGCCTCATGCTTAACTCATTCATTGTAAGAAACAAACTGCAGTCCTTCATTCGTTCAATCAAACTTCAATCATTCATTTAATTAATCAAACGTTATCCATTGATTCAATGAACCAAACTGCACGAGATGATTCAATGATTAGAGCTTCTCTCATTCATTCAATGTCTGAACCTTAACACAGTCATTCAAGAAAACAAACCGTCTTCATTCATTTCATGAAACATCCATTATAGTTGGAAGCATTGAAATAGACTGCACGAACAGTAGAGCTACTCTCATTTATTTAATGCCTCAAGCTAATACATTCATTGAAAGAAACAAACTGTACTCATTCAATCAATGAAACAAAAGTTATGCATTGATTCAATGAGTTGAGCCTCTCTCATTCATTCAATGTCTCATGCTTAACTCGTTCATTGTAAGAAACAAACTGTAGTGCTTCATTCGTTGAATCAAACCGCATTCATTCATTCAATTAATCAAACGTTATCCATTGACTCAATCAAACAAACTGCACAAGTTGAATCAATGGTTTGAGCTTCTCTCATTCATTCAATGTGTTGAGCTTAACACACTCATTCAAGGAAACAAACCGTTTACAATCATCCATGAATCATGCGTTAAAAATTCCTGCAATGAAACAGACTGCACGAACAGTAGAGCTACTCCCATTTATTTAATACCTCAAGCTTAATACATTCATTGAAAGAAACAAACTGAATTCATTCAATCAATGAAACAAAAGTTATTTTTTGATTCAATGAGTTGACCATCTCGCATTCATTCAATGCCTCATGCGTAACTTGTTCATTGTAAGAAACAAACTGTAGTCCCTCATTCGTTGCATCAAACTTCAATCATTCATTCAATTAATAAAACGTTATCCATTGATTCAGCGAAACAAGCTGCACGACATGTTTCAATGATTTGAGCTTCTCTCATTCATTCAATGTCTGAGCTTAACACACTCATTCAAGGAAACAAACCGTTTTCATTCATTTCATGAATCATGCATTAAAGATGGAAGCAATGAAACAGACTGCACGAGCAGTAGAGCTACTCTCATTTATTTAATGCCTCAAGCCAATACATTCATTGAAGGAAACAAACTGAATTATTCAATCAATGAAACAAACGTTATTTATTGATTCAATGACTTGAGCCTCTCTCATTCATTCAATGTCTCATGCTTAACTCGTTCATTGTAAGAAACAAACTTCATTCGTTGAGCTACTCTCAGTTATGTAATGCTTCTCGCTTAATGCATTCACTGAAAGAAACAAAGTGCGTTCATTCAATCAATGAAACTAACGTTATTCATTGCTTCAATGAGATGAGCTTCTCTCATTCATTCAATGCCTCATGCTTAACTCATTCATTGTAAGAAACAAACTGCAGTCCTTCATTCGTTCAATCAAACTTCAATCATTCATTTAATTAATCAAACGTTATCCATTGATTCAATGAACCAAACTGCACGAGATGATTCAATGATTAGAGCTTCTCTCATTCATTCAATGTCTGAACCTTAACACAGTCATTCAAGAAAACAAACCGTCTTCATTCATTTCATGAAACATCCATTATACATGGAAGCAATGAAATAGACAGCACGAACAGTAGAGCTACTCTCATTTATTTAATGCCTCAAGCTTAATACATTCATTGAAAGAAACAAACTGTACTCATTCAATCAATGAAACAAAAGTTATGCATTGATTCAATGAGTTGAGCCTCTCTCATTCATTCAATGTCTCATGCTTAACTCGTTCATTGTAAGAAACAAACTGTAGTGCTTCATTCGTTGAATCAAACCGCATTCATTCATTCAATTAATCATACGTTATCCATTGACTCAAACAAACAAACTGCACAAGTTGAATCAATGGTTTGAGCTTTTCTCATTAATTCAATGTCTCGAGCTTAACACACTCATTCAAGGAAACAAACCGTTTACAATCATACCATGAATCATGCGTTAAAAATTGATGCAACGAAACAGAGTGCACGAACAGTAGAGCTACTCTCATTTATTTAATACCTCAAGCTTAATACATTCATTGAAAGAAACAAACTGTACTCATTCAATCAATGAAACAAAAGTTATGCATTGATTCAATGAGTTGAGCCTCTCTCATTCATTCAATGTCTCATGCGTAACTTGTTCATTGTAATAAACAGACTGAAGTCCTTCATTCGTTGAATCAAACTTCAATCATTCATTTATTCATACGTTATCAATCGATTCAGCGAAACAAGCTGCACGAGATGTTTCAATGATTTGAGCTTCTCTCATTCATTCAATGCCTTGAGCTTAACACACTCATTCAAGGAAACAACCCGTTTTCATTCATTCAATGAATCATGCATTAAAGATTCCTGCAATGAAACAGACTGCACGAGCAGTAGAGCTACTCCCATTTATTTAATGCCTCAAGCCAAATACATTCATTGAAGGAAACAAACTGAATTTATTCAATCAATGAAACAAACGTTATTTATTGATTCAATGACTTGAGCCTCTCTCATTCATTCAATGTCTCATGCTTAACTCGTTCATTGTAAGAAACAAACTTCATTCGTTGAGCTACTCTCAGTTATGTAATGCTTCTCGCTTAATGCATTCACTGAAAGAAACAAAGTGCGTTCATTCAATCAATGAAACTAACGTTATTCATTGCTTCAATGAGATGAGCTTCTCTCATTCATTCAAAGCCTCATGCTTAACTCATTCATTGTAAGAAACAAACTGCAGTCCTTCATTCGTTCAATCAAACTTCAATCATTCATTTAATTAATCAAACGTTATCCATTGATTCAATGAACCAAACTGCACGAGATGATTCAATGATTAGAGCTTCTCTCATTCATTCAATGTCTGAACCTTAACACAGTCATTCAAGAAAACAAACCGTCTTCATTCATTTCATGAAACATCCATTATAGTTGGAAGCATTGAAATAGACTGCACGAACAGTAGAGCTACTCTCATTTATTTAATGCCTCAAGCTTAATACATTCATTGAAAGAAACAAACTGCGTTCATTCAATCAATGAAACAAAAGTTATGCATTGATTCAATGAGTTGAGCTTCTCTCTTTCATTCAAAGCCTCATGCTTAACTTGTTCATTGTAAGAAACAAACTGCAGTCAAAATCAAACTTCAATCATTCATTCAATTTATCAAACGTTATCCATTGATTCAATTAAACAAACTGCACGAGATGATTCAATGATTAGACCTTCTCTCATTCATTCAATGTGTTGAGCTTAACACACTCATTCAAGGAAACAAACCGTTTTCATTCACTCAATGAATCATGCATTAAAGATTCCTGCAATGAAACAGACTGCACGAGCAGTAGAGCTACTCCCATTTATTTAATGCCTCAAGCCAAATACATTCATTGGAGGAAACAAACTGAATTTATTCAATCAATGAAACAAACGTTATTTTTTGATTCAATGAGTTGACCATCTCGCATTCATTCAATGCCTCATGCTTAAATCATTCACTGTAAGAAACAAACTGTAGTCCCTCATTCGTTGCATCAAACTTCAATCATTCATTCAATTAATAAAACGTTATCCATTGATTCAATGAACCAAACTGCACGACATGATTCAATGATTAGAGCTTCTCTCATTCATTCAATGTCTGAACCTTAACACAGTCTTTCAAGAAAACAAACCGTCTTCATTCATTTCATGAAACATCCATTATAGATGGAAGCAATGAAATAGACTGCACGAACAGTAGAGCTACTCTCATTTATTTAATGCCTCAAGCTTAATACATTCATTGAAAGAAACAAACTGTACACATTCAGTCAATGAAACAAAAGTTATGCATTGATTCAATGAGTTGAGCCTCTCTCATTCATTCAATGTCTCATGCTTAACTCGTTCATTGTAAGAAACAAACTGTAGTGCTTCATTCGTTGAATCAAACCGCATTCATTCATTCAATTAATCATACGTTATCCATTGACTCAAACAAACAAACTGCACAAGTTGAATCAATGGTTTGAGCTTTTCTCATTAATTCAATGTCTCGAGCTTAACACACTCATTCAAGGAAACAAACCGTTTACAATCATACCATGAATCATGCGTTAAAAATTGATGCAACGAAACAGAGTGCACGAACAGTAGAGCTACTCTCATTTATTTAATACCTCAAGCTTAATACATTCATTGAAAGAAACAAACTGTACTCATTCAATCAATGAAACAAAAGTTATGCATTGATTCAATGAGTTGAGCCTCTCTCATTCATTCAATGTCTCATGCGTAACTTGTTCATTGTAATAAACAGACTGAAGTCCTTCATTCGTTGAATCAAACTTCAATCATTCATTTATTCATACGTTATCAATCGATTCAGCGAAACAAGCTGCACGAGATGTTTCAATGATTTGAGCTTCTCTCATTCATTCAATGCCTTGAGCTTAACACACTCATTCAAGGAAACAACCCGTTTTCATTCATTCAATGAATCATGCATTAAAGATTCCTGCAATGAAACAGACTGCACGAGCAGTAGAGCTACTCCCATTTATTTAATGCCTCAAGCCAAATACATTCATTGAAGGAAACAAACTGAATTTATTCAATCAATGAAACAAACGTTATTTATTGATTCAATGACTTGAGCCTCTCTCATTCATTCAATGTCTCATGCTTAACTCGTTCATTGTAAGAAACAAACTTCATTCGTTGAGCTACTCTCAGTTATGTAATGCTTCTCGCTTAATGCATTCACTGAAAGAAACAAAGTGCGTTCATTCAATCAATGAAACTAACGTTATTCATTGCTTCAATGAGATGAGCTTCTCTCATTCATTCAAAGCCTCATGCTTAACTCATTCATTGTAAGAAACAAACTGCAGTCCTTCATTCGTTCAATCAAACTTCAATCATTCATTTAATTAATCAAACGTTATCCATTGATTCAATGAACCAAACTGCACGAGATGATTCAATGATTAGAGCTTCTCTCATTCATTCAATGTCTGAACCTTAACACAGTCATTCAAGAAAACAAACCGTCTTCATTCATTTCATGAAACATCCATTATAGTTGGAAGCATTGAAATAGACTGCACGAACAGTAGAGCTACTCTCATTTATTTAATGCCTCAAGCCAAATACATTCATTGAAAGAAACAAACTGCGTTCAT
The DNA here is from genome assembly GCF_020745735.1 of Hemiscyllium ocellatum. Lineage (NCBI taxonomy): Eukaryota > Metazoa > Chordata > Chondrichthyes > Orectolobiformes > Hemiscylliidae > Hemiscyllium > Hemiscyllium ocellatum. The sequence goes on from NW_026868387.1 coordinate 47,812, forward strand.
TCAATCAATGAAACAAACGTTATTCATTGATTCAATGAGTTGAGCTTCTCCCATTCATTCAAAGCCTCATGCTTAACTTGTTCATTGTAAGAAACAAACTGCAGTCAAAATCAAACTTCAATCATTCATTCAATTTATCAAACGTTATCCATTGATTCAATTAAACAAACTGCACGAGATGATTCAATGATTAGACCTTCTCTCATTCATTCAATGTGTTGAGCTTAACACACTCATTCAAGGAAACAAACCGTTTTCATTCACTCAATGAATCATGCATTAAAGATTGATGCAATGAAACAGACTGCACGAACAGTAGAGCTACTCTCATTTATTTAATGCCTCAAGCCAAATACATTCATTGGAGGAAACAAACTGAATTTATTCAATCAATGAAACAAAAGTTATTTTTTGATTCAATGAGTTGACCATCTCGCATTCATTCAATGCCTCATGCTTAAATCATTCACTGTAAGAAACAAACTGTAGTCCCTCATTCGTTGCATCAAACTTCAATCATTCATTCAATTAATAAAACGTTATCCATTGATTCAATTAACCAAACTGCACGACATGATTCAATGATTAGAGCTTCTCTCATTCATTCAATGTCTGAACCTTAACACAGTCTTTCAAGAAAACAAACCGTCTTCATTCATTTCATGAAACATCCATTATAGATGGAAGCAATGAAACAGACTGCACGAACAGTAGAGCTACTCTCATTTATTTAATGCCTCAAGCTTAATACATTCATTGAAAGAAACAAACTGTATTCATTCAATCAATGAAACAAACGTTATTTATTGATTCAATGACTTGAGCCTCTCTCATTCATTCAATGTCTCATGCTTAACTCGTTCATTGTAAGAAACAAACTTCATTCGTTGAGCTACTCTCAGTTATGTAATGCTTCTCGCTTAATGCATTCACTGAAAGAAACAAAGTGCGTTCATTCAATCAATGAAACTAACGTTATTCATTGCTTCAATGAGATGAGCTTCTCTCATTCATTCAATGCCTCATGCTTAACTCATTCATTGTAAGAAACAAACTGCAGTCCTTCATTCGTTCAATCAAACTTCAATCATTCATTTAATTAATCAAACGTTATCCATTGATTCAATGAACCAAACTGCACGAGATGATTCAATGATTAGAGCTTCTCTCATTCATTCAATGTCTGAACCTTAACACAGTCTTTCAAGAAAACAAACCGTCTTCATTCATTTCATGAAACATCCATTATAGATGGAAGCAATGAAATAGACTGCACGAACAGTAGAGCTACTCTCATTTATTTAATGCCTCAAGCTTAATACATTCATTGAAAGAAACAAACTGTACACATTCAGTCAATGAAACAAAAGTTATGCATTGATTCAATGAGTTGAGCCTCTCTCATTCATTCAATGTCTCATGCTTAACTCGTTCATTGTAAGAAACAAACTGTAGTGCTTCATTCGTTGAATCAAACCGCATTCATTCATTCAATTAATCATACGTTATCCATTGACTCAAACAAACAAACTGCACAAGTTGAATCAATGGTTTGAGCTTTTCTCATTAATTCAATGTCTCGAGCTTAACACACTCATTCAAGGAAACAAACCGTTTACAATCATACCATGAATCATGCGTTAAAAATTGATGCAACGAAACAGAGTGCACGAACAGTAGAGCTACTCTCATTTATTTAATACCTCAAGCTTAATACATTCATTGAAAGAAACAAACTGTACTCATTCAATCAATGAAACAAAAGTTATGCATTGATTCAATGAGTTGAGCCTCTCTCATTCATTCAATGTCTCATGCGTAACTTGTTCATTGTAATAAACAGACTGAAGTCCTTCATTCGTTGAATCAAACTTCAATCATTCATTTATTCATACGTTATCAATCGATTCAGCGAAACAAGCTGCACGAGATGTTTCAATGATTTGAGCTTCTCTCATTCATTCAATGCCTTGAGCTTAACACACTCATTCAAGGAAACAACCCGTTTTCATTCATTCAATGAATCATGCATTAAAGATTCCTGCAATGAAACAGACTGCACGAGCAGTAGAGCTACTCCCATTTATTTAATGCCTCAAGCCAAATACATTCATTGAAGGAAACAAACTGAATTTATTCAATCAATGAAACAAACGTTATTTATTGATTCAATGACTTGAGCCTCTCTCATTCATTCAATGTCTCATGCTTAACTCGTTCATTGTAAGAAACAAACTTCATTCGTTGAGCTACTCTCAGTTATGTAATGCTTCTCGCTTAATGCATTCACTGAAAGAAACAAAGTGCGTTCATTCAATCAATGAAACTAACGTTATTCATTGCTTCAATGAGATGAGCTTCTCTCATTCATTCAAAGCCTCATGCTTAACTCATTCATTGTAAGAAACAAACTGCAGTCCTTCATTCGTTCAATCAAACTTCAATCATTCATTTAATTAATCAAACGTTATCCATTGATTCAATGAACCAAACTGCACGAGATGATTCAATGATTAGAGCTTCTCTCATTCATTCAATGTCTGAACCTTAACACAGTCATTCAAGAAAACAAACCGTCTTCATTCATTTCATGAAACATCCATTATAGTTGGAAGCATTGAAATAGACTGCACGAACAGTAGAGCTACTCTCATTTATTTAATGCCTCAAGCCAAATACATTCATTGAAAGAAACAAACTGCGTTCATTCAATCAATGAAACAAACGTTATTCATTGATTCAATGAGTTGAGCTTCTCCCTTTCATTCAAAGCCTCATGCTTAACTTGTTCATTGTAAGAAACAAACTGCAGTCAAAATCAAACTTCAATCATTCATTCAATTTATCAAACGTTATCCATTGATTCAATTAAACAAACTGCACGAGATGATTCAATGATTAGACCTTCTCTCATTCATTCAATGTGTTGAGCTTAACACACTCATTCAAGGAAACAAACCGTTTTCATTCACTCAATGAATCATGCATTAAAGATTCCTGCAATGAAACAGACTGCACGAACAGTAGAGCTACTCCCATTTATTTAATGCCTCAAGCCAAATACATTCATTGGAGGAAACAAACTGAATTTATTCAATCAATGAAACAAACGTTATTTTTTGATTCAATGAGTTGACCATCTCGCATTCATTCAATGCCTCATGC
>NW_026868388.1:0-50801 GCF_020745735.1 Hemiscyllium ocellatum
TCTCTCCCTCCCCTCCCTCCCTCCTATCTCTCGCCCTCTCCCTCCATTTTCCTCCCCCCTCGCGCTCTCTCTCTCTCCCATCCCCTCTTTCGCCCTCTCCCTCCCTCTTGACATTCCCTCCCCTCCCTCCGTCCCATCTCTCGCCCTCCCCCATCTCACCCTATCTCTCCCTTGCCCCCTCTCTCTCCCCCCGTTCCTTCACTCTCCCTCCACCTTCTCTCACTCTTGACCCTCCTCAATCAGTCTCTCTCTCTCTCTCTCCCCCACCTTCCTCCGTTTCTCTCTGACTGAATCCCTCTCCCTCCTGTCCCTCCCTCCCCCTGTCTCAGACACATTCTGTCTCCCTGGTCCTTCCCTCTCCCTCTGACCCAGAGACTGGGGGGTGCGGGGTTGGTTGGTTGTGAGGCTGTGTGTTGGGGGGGGGGGGTGAGATGTGGGAGGTAGGAGGAGGGGAAAATGGGGTAGAGCTGGAACTGCTGGAGGGAGACAGAGACAGCAGGACAGAGAGAGTGAGGGTGAGGGGACAGGGAAGATGTGGGCAGGTGGAGAAACCGGGGTTGGGGGGATTGTGTGTGAGAGGGGAAATGAGGGAGTGTGAAGAGGAGAGGTGATGAGAGAGAGAGAGAATTGAGGAGAAAGAGTAGGGGAGAGGTAATGGGGAGGCCAGGTTGGAGTCAGGGGGAGCAGAGGGAGTTAACCCCAGCTCCTGAGCCCAGGGCGCGGTGCCCTCCCCTTCCCTGAGGACCAGGACTTGGGGCTGAGTCTGTCTCTCTCCAGCTCAGCTTCTCCAACACAAAGACACACAACAACATCGGTCCCTCTGCTGCTCGGCACGCTTTCATCAGCATTTTTATTGGTTACAAATGGAAGTGATGGATACAGTCAGTGGGATGGTGCCTTTTCTCACTGGCCCCTGAGTTGTGAGAAACATTGAAATGTTTCCCTGTAACCCCCTGTGGGATAAGGATGGACAAACCAGCGCTCCCCTCAGTCTGTTACCATAGCGACAGGCTGCTCCATCGCTGAAACACTGAACTGAAATGAGAAAATCCCGGATGGTGTGATTAATGAGGGAATTTGATGGATGGATGGATTTGGGTGAAGGGATATTTCAGCACATTCTTCAGCTGCTGCCTGAACTTAGTCTGGGTCACGGCGTAAATCGCGGTGTTTGTGCAGCAACTGAGGAGCTGCAGCATGAAGCCCAATTCCTGCACAAAGCCATCGAGATACACAGACCAATACCCAATATCATCCATCCGGTACCATATAGAATACAGCATTAACGTTGACCATAACAGGATGAAATTGGCCGAGATCACAAACAGTAAAATGATGGATTTTTTTCGGTTTCTCATTTCAGTGTCAGACTGAGCGTCCCCATTGGTGTGAGCGCGGAGTCTCCTGCGGGCTCTGCTGGTCACTAAAATGTGTCTGACGGTGAGAACATTGAGCAGCAGAATCAGGAGAAATGGGACACCCGGGGTTAGAATGTGGTGGAGGAACTCGATTGTGACCCAGACACTGGAGAATCGAACAGCGTCTGTTACATCACAAAACCAGGGGGGTTCCACAGCCAATACCGAGCCGTGAGCATAAAATACCAGGAAATGTTCTTTAAACAGCTCAGCACAGTCACTGCTCCCAGAACCACAGCCGCCGTTTTCTCACTGCAATATTTACTTTTCAGCTTCTGGCAACAAATGGCCACAAACCGATCAAAGGTGAAAGTGACGGTGAACCAGACAGAGCAGTCAGTGGCTGCATAAAGCAGGACGGCGTGGATATTACACACGGGGACGGAGTACAGGAAATAAAACTGTTCCCAATAAACAATGGGAATGTGTCTCAGGATCAGGTCGAGGATAATGACCAGGAGATCCGCCGCTGCCATGGCCCCCAGGTAACGTCTGACACATGGAGACAATCCACAATCTTTATAAAGCAGGACGTAGATGGTCACTACGTTAACTGTGAGGAAGGAAAACAAACCCATTATCCATCAGCCTGGAGGCAAAGGGACCCGTTTGATCGGGGACCCAGTGAGATTTTCAAATGTGTCCCTGTATTCAGGGATTTATTAAAATAATTGGAGCTGGAATAACAAATGGGAAGGTCGGAATTACTGACAAAAATGTGACATAAACCACAAGAAACCCTCCCTCCCCAAACACACAGAGACACATCCATAAGGACAGATGGTTTCTAGAACATTCCCACACACTCGATCACTCGAGAGCAGACACAGGTCACTCCTTCCCAGTTCCTAATACGGAGGGTGGGAACGTTGCTGTCCTGAAGGATTCTCTCCCAGTTTCCTGAAGACAAACGGAGTTTGGGAATTTCTGTATTTTGGTCTAAATTGTGGTCGATCCTGTGTCGTGAAGAAATGTAAACGCAGGGAAAACGTATTCCCCCCTTTAACTGCCTGAGGGGCCTTCGGAACAGTGTCTCCTTCTCCCTGGAACGGGATCTCTTCCCTCGGGATCTTATCGTTTGTTCAATTCACTGACGTCCGGCCGTTCACAAACAAACAACGTCAGGGACAGAACGTTCCGGGGAATGTCAGTTATAGAATGTCGGGACAGAACGTTCCGGGGAATGTCAGTTATAGAATGTCGGGACAGAACGTTCCGGGGAATGTCAGTTATAGAATGTCAGGGACAGAACGTTCCGGGGAATGTCAGTTATAGAATGTCAGGGACAGAACGTTCCGGGGAACTCCGTGACCTGTCCATCACCTTTCCCCTCTATCCATTCTCCCAACATGATGTACTGTGCACAGGCTACATATCCATCCAGCACGGGGAGCTGCACTGACCACATCATTGTATTATCTATAAACCTCAACCAGACAGTCTGACCAGCACAGAGACCTGTGCAGTGATCACCCGTGAATTCATCTGTAACCCAGGAGCAGTTACCCTCCCAGCATGTAGGACTGTGTACCCCACCCCAGTGCATTGATTAGATTACTTACAGTGTGGAAACAGGCCCTTCAGCCCAACAAGTCCACACTGACCCGCCGAAGTGCAACCCACCCATACCCCTACATTTACCCCTTACCTAACACTACGGGCAATTTAGCATGGCCAATTCACATGACCCGCACATCTTTGGACTGTGGGAGGAAACCGGAGCACCCGGAGGAAACCCACGGGGAGAATGTGCAAACTCCACACAGTCAATTGCCTGAGGCATGAATTGAACCCGGGTCTATGGCGCTGTGAGGCAGCAGTGCTAACCACTGTGACACCGTGCGGCCCCAGGAATAGAAGGATCATCCACACGAGGCTGTGCTAATTTCTTGGTGCTATCGTGTTGAACTCACCTCATTAACTACCCATGGTGTCCCCCTCATTCAATACCAGCCCGATTCTCCCACCCATCATGCGTGCCCCTGGGTATTCTGTGACCCCTGGCACTGGTGCCACGGTGGTCCTGGTGAATGGGCTAGTACAGAGGGTGACCATTCTCTTCCCAGAGGGAGCCACACCACCAGACCCACTGAGCATGGTCTGAGCTCCCCACCCAGCTCAGTGCAGTATCTGCGGTCTGCAGAAATGTCCAGCAATACAGGACAAGCATCAATAACCTTCCCCGCTCTGTCAGGGTAAGGGTCACTGTATTCTCTCTGCTCACTGTATATCTGTTATGGCACCTTCCCCCCACCCACCCCCCACCACTCTCTCTCTCTCTCTCCCCCCCCTCTCTTCCGCTCTCTCTCTCTCCTCCCTCTCACTCCCTCCCTCCACTTTACCCCTCACACTAATAACACTTCATGGTTACAACCCTGTGGACTGACTCCATCCAAACCCCTCCCCATGTCCCCCATGTACACCGGCACTAACAGCAGGGCCACCCACTCCCACCCTCCCTCTCTCCCATTCCAGGAGAAACAGCTTGCAGTCGGACCGAAAGGGCCAAGCCGGGTGGTGGAGTGCTCGATATCCATTCCCTCACCCCCTCACCTCGCCATGTGGGGAGGGCCCTGGCACGACCCTGGAAGCCTCATGTGGGGATTCTGAAACATCCACGTCCCACCGACCGAGTAAGGAGCAATGTTCAGTGAAGGGCAATTCTCACTTTAAACCCACTGGCAGCTCCGTTTCCCCCGGCACAACTTAGAAGCCGTGGCCCTGATGCCATCTCCCTTCTGTGTCGAGCTGGTACAAATGGAATCCCCACAGTCTCGGGGGGCAGGAGGGTGGGCTCACATCACATTGTCAACACCACCTCCCAGGAAGGGAGCACGGAGACTCCCTCCCTCACCTCCCCCTGTAAACAGCTCAGATACTGACACTAATCTGTGATAGTTACTGCTCTCCCCACTTGTCCTGATATCTTCAACAATCTGTGCTCATATACACCCAGCGCTCTCTGTTCCTGCAGCCCCTTTATAACGGCACAGCCTGTTTTAAACTGTCTTTCTTTATCTTTCATACCAAAGTGCATCACCTCACACTGCTCTGCATTGATCCCCGTCTACCAGCGTGTCACTGTCCTGTTAGAGTTCCACACTGTCCTCCATAGACTTTACAATTCTTGCAGGTTTGGTCCCATTTACAAACATTAAGATTGTCATAGTGTCACAGTCCCCATGAAACAACTGAAATCCTGCCCCACACACAGGAGTGTGAGCAAGTGAAATACTGATATTTCCCTATGGACAGAGTCAAATAATGACATACTGTCAATGGAATAACAAAAGTCCTGACATATACGAGACAGAGTAGATGAAATATTGGCAAACCACAGAGCAAGAGAAATCCGGATAGGTTCCACTTATCTATATTCATCAGGGTATAATGGGATGAAGGTGAAAGTGTGTACTGTACCTTTAAGAGAGAGTGAATGCTGCTCTGAACTGAGAGCTTACAAGTCCCTGTGATATGAGAGGATGGCAGACCCAGAAACAGTATATTACTGTAGAGCTGGAGTCGGGTTATAAGCAGTTAAGAGATAGAGGGTCTCTTTCAGTTCACTTTCAGTGTTAAAAGCTACATTGTTGTTTTTATTTAAACAGTGGAATTTGGGAGTTCTCTGTCACTCATATTTCAACAGTTTATGAGGCGAATTGAGCATTTATTTATGTTTAGTTTAAATTACCAGATGAGATCTATGTTGTGTCCTAACAATTGCTGTGTGTGTATCTGTGTGTCTCCGTGTGGAGCAGGTCTGGCTGTCTCTGTGGTGCTGAAAGTGATGCAATGCCACCCTCTGCTGGCCTCCCCACGCCACTGCACAGGCATTGGCAGAGGGTGAAAACCAACAGGGATTCATTCAGAGAGGGGGAGGGGGAGGGCAGCTGCTCACAGCACCATCCAAACTGATGTCTTATCCATGTACTGATCTAAATGTCCTATAAACGTTGTAACTGTCCCTGCTTTCACCACTTGCTCTGGAAGTTCATTCCACACAAAAGCGAGCTTCTGTCTAAAATAATTACCTTTCCTGACTTTTGTAAATCTGTTTTCCTCGCACGTTAAAATATCCCTCAGTTTTGAATCCCCAACTCTAGGGAAAAGACATCAGCCCTTCAGCTTATCTGTACCCCTCACTATTTTATAAACCTCTGTAAAGTTACCCCTCCATCTCATACTCTGCAGTGAAAAATGTCCCAACCTATTCAGCCTCTCCTTATAGCTCAATCCCTCCATTTCCAGCAACATCCAGGTTAAACTCTTCTGAACCCTCTCCAGCTTAATAACATCAAGGTCAATAATATCAAAATGAATAGTCAATGTATTTTATAAGGGGGTAGTGGAGACCAAAACTAGAGGACATAGTTGTAAGAGGGGAAACATTTAAAAGTGACCTAAGGGCAGCTTTTTCACCCAGAGGGTGGTGTGCCTATGGAATGAGCGGGCAGGATGTCCAGACTGGACACAGTATCCCAGAAGAGGTCTCACCAATGTCCTGTACAACCTCAACATGACGTCCCAAATTCGATACTCAAGGGTCTGACCTTTGAAGACAAGTGTGTTAAACACCTTCTTAACCACATTATCTATATGAGATGCAACTTTTAAAGAATTATACCTGATGGCCTAGGTCTCTGTTCTACAACACTGCCAAAGGCCCTACGTTTAATTGTATAAGTCCTGCTCTTGTTGGATTTACCAAATCCAATACCTCTCATTCATCAAAACTTAAATCCATCTGCCACGCCTCGGCCAGTGAGTGATATTACCACCTCCTCACCTTCCCCGTTTAATTTTAAAATGCCCACCCCTCTCCAGGAGGCCTGCATAGTCCGGCCTTGATTTTCACAAAGACCCTGAGCTTGGTTTGCATTGTGTGGTTAGAGGAAGGAGGGACGGATTGCAGACACAGTCAGTGGGGAGGAGAGGCTGGACAGTAATCAGCGGCCTGGTATCATTTCATGGTTTTAGGCAGAGGGTAGACATACGTGAGATTTAGGTTATACTGGTCGGTGTTTTGGGACCAGAAATTATGGTCTTTCTCCGTGCCTGGTGTTCAGTAATAAATATCTATTTGAGAGCCTTCATTGGGCAGAGTGTGTCTGCAGGAATTCTTTCCCTAATATTGCAGACTACAGATAATAGCGATTAAAGATGGTCATAGTTAATTTCGATCTTGCACTAGTTTAACAACACAAAATGTTTTGTGTAGTTCAGTAATGGTAACCTGATTATAATAAATCCACACCGAGCTGAACGCTGCCCCTTAAAAAGTGACCCAAAATCTGGGTACAGTAGTGTAGTGGGTAGTGTCCCTGTCTCTGAGCCAAGGCACTGGGTTTGATTCCAATTCCTGAAATTGTTTGGTAGTGTTCCTAGCTCTGGACCAGAAGGTGTGGATTCATGTCCTGCCTGCTGCAGAGGTATGTCTCAGCATGTCATAACAGGCTGATGGACAAACACAGTGAATAATGTTACAGCTTTATGGGTATTGCCGAGTGGTGCTCGTGTCCCTACCTCCGGGCACAAAGGTCTAGGTGTAAATCCCACAGAAGTGTCTCCTAATGTATCTGAACAAACTGATGAAACTGGTTTTAGAATTGTGACTTGATGGAGAAAGAACAGGTGTCAGTGTTGAATTTCAGCATTTCGGCCCAGGATTATTGAAAGTACAGCCATTCGTGTTGATTGGAGTCACATTTCGCAGCAGTAAAGGTTTATAAAATCAGAACGGTCATGGATAGGGTTTGTAGTCAAGGCTTTTCCCCAGGTTAGGGGCGTCCAAAACTAGAGGATATTGGTGGAAAGTGAGAGGGGAAAGGTTTTGAAGAGGCCTAAGGGGCACCTTTTCACACAGAGGGTGGTGTGCGTATGGAATGAGCTGCCAGAGGAAGTGGTGGAGGCTGGTACAACTACATCATGTAAAAGGCATCTGGATGCTGACAGACCTGGTGAGTTTTTCCAGCAATTTCTGTATTTGTTAAAACAAAGAATTCATTTTAACACAGGTATCTGTGTTAGTTGGCTGGATACAGAATTGGCTGGCCAACAGAAGACAGTGAGTGGTAGTGGAAGGAAAATATTCTGCCCGGAAGTCTGTGGTGAGTGGTGTTCCTCGGGGCTCTGACCTTGGGCCTCTACTCTTGGTAATTTTTTAAAAATGACTTGGATGAGCGGATTGAAGAATCAGTGAGCAAGTTTGCAATGACATGACGGTTGGAGATGTCGTTGACAGTATAGAGGGCTGTTGTAGGCTGCAGCGGGACATTGACAGGATGCGGAGATGGGCTGAGAGGTGGCAGATGGAGTTCAACCTGGATAAATGCGAGGTGATGCATTTTGGAAGGTCGAATTTGAAAGCTGAGTACAGGATTAAGGATAGGATTCTTGGCAGTGTGAAGGAACAGAGAGATCTTGGTGTGCAGGTACATAGATCTCTTAAAATGGCCACCCAAGTGGACAGTTTTGTTAAGAAAGCATATGGTTTTTAGTCTTTCATTAACAGGGAGATTCTGTTTAAGAGCCGTGAGATCTTGTTGCAGCTCTATAAAACTTTGGTTTGAACGCATTTGGAATACTGTGTCCAGTTCTGGTCACCCTATTATAGGAAAGATGTGGATGCTTTGGAGAGGGTTCAGAGGAGGTTTACCAGGATGCTGCCTGGACTGGAGGGCTTATCTTATGAGGAGAGGTTGACTGAGCTCGGACTTTTTTCATTGGAGGAAAGGAGGAGGAGAGGGGACCTAATTGAGGTATTCAAGATTATGAGAGACATAGATAGAGTTGATAGCCAGAGACTATTTCCCAGGGCAGAAATGGCTAACACGAGGGGTCATAGTTTTAAGCTGGTTGGAGGAAAGTATAGAGGGGATGTCAGAGGTGGGTTCTTTACACAGAGAGCTGTGAGAGCATGGAATGCATTGCCAGCAGCAGTTGTGGAAGCAAGGTCATTGGGGACATTTAAGAGACTGCTGGATATGCATATGGTCACAGAAATGTGAGGGTGCATACATGAGGATCAGTGGTTGGCACAACATGGTGGGCTGAAGGGCCTGTTCTGTGCTGTACTGTTCTATGTTCTATGTATTCTGAATACATTAAACATTTTATTTTTTAATGACGCAGGGACATATAAAAAATATCTTCAAATCGACCAAGACCATTTTCTGCTCAGGGTATGGCTCTGTGTATGACAGCAGCAATGATGCACCGACATGGAACAGGGAATGTGATGGAGACATAGTTTGGACAATGTACAAGGAGACCTCACATGGTCCAGTATTGGGAGAGAATGACATTATTGTGTGATTCAACTCAGAGAGGGAGACAATGTCATCTGCCAGAGAAGAAACAGCCTATTGCACTCCCTCTCCTTCATTATTCCCCATCACAGTAACATGTACGAGATAAAACAAAAGTCTACTGTCATCATTACCATTCTTATTTTTATAGAATCCTGCAGTGTGGAAACAAGCCCTTCGGCCCAACAAATCCATACCAACCTTCCAAAGAGTAACCTTCCCATGCCCTTACAGTTACCACTGACTAGTTCACCTAAAGTAGAAATCGCTGAACACTGTGGACTATTTGACCAACCCACTTGAATTATACAGCTTTGGGCTGTGGGAGGAAATGGGAGCGCCCATCAGAAGCTCACGCAGACAAGGGGAGAAGATGCAAACTCCACCCAGATAGTCGCCCGAGGCTGGAATTGAACTCATACCCCTGATGCTGTGATGGAACACTGCGAACTCCTGAGCCACTGTGCTAACCTGGAACCTCCTGACTGCCGAATGCAAAGGGAATTCAGCCCAATTCCAACTGTCCCAGGATAAAATCCCATTGCTAGCAGCTGTGTGAGTACAATATCTTCAGAAGCAGAATAACATTTTGGACAATCTCTCAATTTTTCCTTTTGTCATTAGTTACACAAATATTTGGACAAGGTTCTTTAACGTGAAATTGCAGAAAGTCTGCGTGTGTGTGTGTGTGTGTGTGTGTGTGTGTGTGTGTGTGTGTGTGTGTGTGTGTGTGTGTGTGTGTGTGTGTTTTTAGAACGGGAAATATCGAGTCTTTGTTTGCAATATCCAGTTTGCCATTCAGCATTCCATCATAGTTGGAGTAGCGTTGCTCTGGATCATAAACGTGCTATTTGAGCAGATTAAAGAAACTAGCCTGACTTGTTCCTAAAACTGACCCTGACCCAGTCTGAGACCAATATCATCGGCCACATCACCGACCTGGTTACATTTAACATTTGTTGTGAACAGTGGAGGAGTGGGACTAGAAAAGGAGACAGTGACCCAAAAAGCCGGGGAACTATAGACCGGTGAGCCTGATGTCGGTGGTGGGTGAGTTGTTGGAAGGGATTCTGGGGGATAGCATTTACATACATTTGGGAAGGTAAGGGCTGATCGGGGTAGACAACGTGGCTTTCTGCATGGGAAATCATGGGACATTAATTTGGTTGAGTTTTGTGAAGAGTTGATACAGAAGATTGATGAAGGCAGTTTGGTAGATATTGTCATTATGGACCTCAGCAAGGTGTTCATAACATTCCGATTGGTAGGCAGATTAGTAAGGTTCGGTCACATGGGATACAGAAGAAGCTCGTCACAATTGGCTTGAAGAAAGAGGGGTATTTTTCAGCCTTGAGGCTTGTGAGCAGAAATTGTACACTTAATGGTAAGGGCCTGGTGAGTGTTCTGAAACAAATGGACATAGGGCTGCAGGTACCTTGTTCCTTGAAAGTGGAGTCGAATGCAGACAGTGCAGTACAGAATACATTTTACACATTTGCCTTAATCAGTCAGAGCATTGAGTATAGGGGTTGTGGTGGCATGTTGCATCTGTTCAGGATGTTGGTGAGGCCACTTTAAGAATACTGCGTACAACTCGGTTTTCTGCAGAAAAGATTTACACAGATGTCCCAGGACTGGAGGTTTGCGCTTTCGGGAGAGGATGATTAGTTTGAGGTGTTTCCACCTGGATTGTCAGAGCTTGAAGGGTAACATTATAGAGGTTTATATAATCATCAGGGACATAGATATTCTGAACAGATATGTTCTGCTCCCCAGGGTAGGGGACTCCAGAACAGGAGTGCATAGTTTGAAGAGGTGAGGACAAATGACTTAGAAGGGACCTGAAGATAAATGTTTCACACAGAGAGTGGTGTGTGTACCGAAAGTGCTGTCAGAGGAAGTGGTGAAGGCAGTTACAATCGCACATTTAAAAAGTATCTGAAAGAGGAGGGATATTGGCCAAACGCTGGCAAATGGGACTGGATCAGATGTGATATCAGCTCGTTGTGAACAGATTGGACTAACAGGTTTGTTTCTGTTCTGCATGACACTGATTCTATAAGAGGGATGACAAAAAATTCTGAAAGTAATGTCCAAATCAGAATCCTCTTCACTGGAAGTTTATTATGCCTCTATGTTCACATTGATTAACAGTTATGTTAGTGAAATATTTGACAGAGAACTGAGTCATGGATAATGGGACGCAGACAGGAAAGTGGGGCTGAGACCACAACCTGATCAGCCACAATCTTAGTGCCTGGTGGAGAAGGCTCAATGTATCTAATGACTCACTCCTGTCCCTCAATCCCGTGTTCCTGTGTTCCATTCAGCCCATTAAACCTGTTCGGCAGGAGCATTTAGAGGCTACTTACTTCTATAACCTGGTGCACAGAAACCGAGGAGATCATTCGGCCCTTTAAGGGTGTCCCACACGGTTTGAGGTGATTTGAGAAGTGTACTTATAAAACCCAAGCTGGGTATGAAAGAGGCCCCACATCTCTCTGTACAGAGCTTCCTCTCTCTGAAACTTGTGCTCTATTTCTTGGTCATATTGTAGACCCAAATTCACTATGAATACAGCCCCCATACCTCACCCAGCGATGGCTCATAAAATCCTCTTGTCTCCCTGATGGCAACATTCAATAACAGAACATTCATGAAAATATCACCCACTAACTTTCCAATAACAGAATGTGAGAACATCAGACACAGGGGCAGGTCATTCTCTCCCCAAGCCTGCCTTGCCCTTCACTAAGATCATGACTGATCTGCTCTTGGTCTCAAATCCTCTTTCATACCCAATTCCTCATCGCCCTCAACTCTCTGACAGGTCAATATCCATCTACCTCCTCTTCAAATACTTTCAGTCATCTGGCTCCCCGAACACTCTTGAGAAGAGAAACCCTGACATTCAATACCACCTATTTGAAGAAAACCCTTGCTGCTCCTATACCATGGCTTATTGATATGAACAAAAGGGGTTGATACAAGGGGTCAGGTAAAAATGATTGACCCTGATATCAAGGCTTCTGTTGACATCAAGGAGCTGAACAAATCTGAACTTAATGGAATCAGAGTAAACTCTCCAGTGTTTGGAGTCAAACATGGCACAAAGGAAGATGTTCATCATCTCAGTCCTGGGTCACCTCTGTGGGAGATCCTCAGGGTAGCTTCCTCTTCACAAACATCTTCAGCTGCTTCATCAATGTCTCCCCACCCTCACTCTCCCCGCCATAAGATCAGAAGTGGGGATGGTCACCTAGGATTCCACAATGTTCAGAATAATTTGACGCCCCCGTCAGCTCCTGAACTGGACTGTGTCCATGTGCAGCAAGACATGGACTCCATTGAGGCTTGTGCTTTTAAAGAGTCTGTAACATTCATATAAAGGACTGTCTGACACTACACATTGCCACAGTAAACTAAGAGTTCATTCCGCACCTTACACTGGTTTCACAGGAATATGAGGAGGTCATTCAACCCATTGACACTATTAGAGAAGAACAGGGACAGCCCATTCAGTGCCTCCAACATATTACTCAAGAAGGGAAGGATTCTAGTGTGATGGGCCACACCAGAGCCCCTCGACAATATTTGAAGGCGGTAGCCTAGACTCTAATGTTTTCTTATTTTAAAGAAAATGTAAAATGTCTGTTCCAGATGCAATGTTACTGGACAAACAACTCGGTGTGAAGCATAACCCCATTTGCTTAAATACGATAGATGAAATAAAACCAAAGAAAGAAGAATTTAGAATAATGTAATTATATTGGACAAGTTAACAGAACAATAGATCTAGGAACTAATACTAATGAACTGTTCCAATACTGGAAAATCACATGAACACAGCCCTTGGAAAAAAGGAATATTCAGACACTGAATGACACAAATATTTCTCCAATTCAGGATTTAAAAACAGCACCAAGAGAAAATTCATAGAGAGTAGCTGCCAGGAGACATTCACTAAAACTTTCAACTCGGTGGAGACCCCAATAATTTCTGATGTTACTGAGAAACCGAAACCCAGAAATCCTAATCTGTGAGAGCTGACCACACCCATTCCATCTGCATTAAAATAAACCCAAGGCATCACTAGTTGTTTATTCAAGTGATCCTAACTAGCCAGCTTGGTAACGGTCATTCAATCTCTCTCTTAAAATAAACCAGAACAAAATAACTTCTTAAAGCTACAGCATCATCACACTAGTCAGCACATCGAGCTGTCATTCAGGAACCAGGGGTAACACAATCAGGCCTTTGACCCAATCGGACGAGGAAGAAGCCAGTCAGTCCCTTGAGTGACTTACACAGGAACAGTAGGAGGCCATTCCCACCTCAATGCACTTACACGGGGCAGAATGAGGTAATTGATGCTGATTCCTGATGAACGGCTTATGCTCGAAACGTCGATTCTCCTGCTGTGCTTTTCCAGCAAACTACTCTGATCTTCAGCATCAACAGTCCTCGCTGTCTCCTAATTGATGCTCTAACATGATGACCAAGTGGAGCAGAGGCTGCACACACAGACTGCTCCACGTTGTTCCTCGTAGCTCCGTCTGTCATGATACACACGTGGGACTTTAACGTGGTTTTCTCGCGGTGAGGAGGGAAGACATATGACTTGTGTGAAGTCACAAGAAGGCTCCTTCCATCTCCGGGAAGCCAGCCTGGTGTTCTC
Organism: Hemiscyllium ocellatum; assembly: GCF_020745735.1. NCBI lineage: Eukaryota > Metazoa > Chordata > Chondrichthyes > Orectolobiformes > Hemiscylliidae > Hemiscyllium > Hemiscyllium ocellatum. The sequence goes on from NW_026868388.1 coordinate 13,404, forward strand.
TATGTAGGGTGGATGCTGATGGGAATGGCTACCTGTTTCAGATGGAAGGTATTGTGGCTGCTGTTGGGGATTGTGAGCAACCTGACGTTCAGTTCGGGTTCACACGCCGACTACACAATAACGTGGGGAGAGTTAATTAAGGCATATAAACTATTAGGAAAGTCACGTTAGACTGATGGATGGACTCTCTAAATTCAAATAATGCTGATCTTGTTCATGTTGATCTTGTCTAGTGCACATCCTGTTCAATGTAACCGTTATGCCTTACTCTGTCCAAGTCTATTTCCACCCTATGATCTGTCTGGCCATGTTTACTATGATCTGCCTCCACTGCTCATAAATAAAGTGTTTCCCTGTACTGAGGTACACGTGACAATAAATCAAACCAATAACTCCTGGGTAAAGTATGGAATTTCTGTTTTGGAAATAAGAGACCCCTGCCACTCCTCATGTTTCAGCATCACCATTTTTTCGTCTATCACACTCTACAGGTTAAACACTCAGCTTCCTCACTCTATCCTCATGTTACCATCATCCGTGTCTATGGTACGGGAACCATTCCTTACAAAGGACATCAAATCTGTACAGAATGCTCCAAATGCTCTCTCAGCAAGGTTCTACAACAGCTGAAAGATGGCTTCACTTATGTACTCGAATCATCTTACAATGAAGGACAGCATATCATTGACTGCACCCATTACTTACACAGGGTTTGATTCGGAGCAGTCAGCATAGACAGCATAGATCATGCTTCCCAAATTTCTTAGAGTGCTTTGATGAGGTTTGATAAGTTTCCAAATGGCAGGCTGCTCAGGAAGGTTACAACACGTAGAATGCGTGGGAACTGTCCAATTGGATACACAGTTGGCTTGATGGTAGGAAGAAGTGGGTTTAGTGGAAAGATGTTTGTCAGACTGGAGGCTGGGTCCATAGCTGTTTGGTATCTATGATTTGGTTGAGAATGTACAAGGTATGATTAATAAGTTTGCAGATGACACTAAAGTAAGTGGGAGCATGATCAGTGAGGAATATTATCAGAAATTGCAGCAGGACCTTAATCAGTTGGGGAAATGGGCCGAGAAATGGAATTTAATATAGAAGCGTGAGGTCTTGCATTTTGGAAATTCAAATCAAGGTAGGAGTTTCATGGTGAATGGGAGGGCCTTAAGGGGTGCAGGGGGCAGAGAGACCTTGGTGCTCAGGTGCACGGTTCCCTGAGAGTGGAGTCACAGGTAGACAGGGCAGTGAAGGAGGCATTTGGCACATTGGCCTTCATCAGGCAGGATATTGAGTATAGAAGATGGGAATTTATGCTGCAGTTATACAGGACTTTGGTAAGGCCGCACTTGGAGTATTGTGTTCAGGTTTTGTCACTTTGTTTAAGGGAGGATGTTATTAACTTAGAAAGAGTACAGAAGAAATTTACAAGGATGTTGCCAGGACCCAATGATCTGAGTTATAGGGAGAGGTTGGACAAGATAGGACATTTTCTTTAGCGTGTAGGAGACTGGGGGGAGTTGTTATAGAGCTGTACAAAATCACGAGGGGTATAGATAGGGTTAATGCTCTCAGTCTTTTTCCAAGGTGTAGAGAATCGAGGACGAGAGAGGATCAGTTTAACGTTAGAAGGAAAGGAATAAAGGGGAACCTGAGGGGCCACTTCTTTCCACAGAGGCTGGTACGTGGATGAGCTACTCGCAGATGTAGTTGAGGGGGGTAAATTAACAACATTTCAAATGCGTTTGGATAAATATTTGGGTAGGAAAGGACTGGAAGGATATGGGCCAACTGCAGGGAAATGGGGTGAGCGTGGATGGACATTTACAAGGTGGAGTCGAACCACTCTGTTAATTAAAATCAAACACGCAGGAAAGCTCACCTCACCTCGTAATCTGTTAAAATATGAGTGACACAGACCTCCTTTTAAACAGAAATTAACAAGTTAGTTTCTTAACCTTAATAGTGAACACTAAACAACAACTATTCACAAATACAAGTCCCTCTTTTCTTAGCTACTTACTATCTGACTCGAACTCTGTAAAAATATGCTGTTCCAACAACCCACATATTAAACATTACAATCTCAAGACCATACAGTCTCTATCTTCCCCGCTGTCTTCACTCTTTCAGCTGCATCTCCCCGGGTCATTTTTTTTGTTGCAAGTAGGTTTGACATGAACATGTGTCTTTGAGAGAGAGTGTTTGAGATGGTCAGTTAGCACTCCTGCTCTACAGCAGTTGCTCTACTGTTGGATGGCAGCAGCTCTCCCTCCAGTGTTCAACATGCTGGGTTTATATGCTCCCCATGATATAATAATTCTCATAATTTGATTGCTGTCCAGGTGTCCAAACAATAATATTCACATTCTGTTGGCATCTGGTATCCTGAGCGTTATTTAAACTCTTTGGTTACATTTGAATGGCTGTCAAAACAGCAACCAAAACTCAGGAATCCATTTCTCAGCTAATGGTGACATGTGGAACAGTGTGACCTTCAGCTGGCATCTGTGGCTTTAATTTCTATTCAGCAAAACCCGATCTGTCTTAAAGTGTCCATATATGTTTTTGTCTTCATAACATCTCCCCGTTTCAGAAAATAAAATGAACTAGCAGAATGAAAGGATGGCTACATTTGTTTTCCTCTAATTCTTAATCCCAATTTTATGAAATACCAAAGTGTTAATCTTAGTTATATCATTCATATTAATTCTGCACACCAATACAACACTGGAATAAGTCAAAACTTATCTACACTTTTTCCTTTAAATCCATGAAAACACATCTGCTATCACATTGTAGGAGCCACAGCATGTACATTTTGTAAGTTTAAAGTCGGTAAGGTAAGACTCCAATGAAATAGTCTCATATTCCGGTCTTTAAATATTCCAAAAAATGCGAGAGATTTGTCGTTGTCCACAACTATCTCCGACAATTTGTTTGTCATATACACATTAAAATATTGTCAGGCCAGTGTGGAACTTAATCATTCTTGTTCAATAAGTAACCTATCGGGGTCTCCATTTTAATTTTATGATTTTATCTTTAAGTTAATAACGTTCAATAATATATTCTGATTCATTTTCTGTGTGTGTGCATATATCTCTGTTGTACGTCCATTTGCCTTTCAGGACGGAACACCTCTGCCTGTTCAGGTTTTTCCTGCACCGTTACATCAAACAGGGTGTCAGTTCACTGAGCATCAACTCCTTTGTCTTTTTCGTTCCTTTTTCCTTCCTGCTGTAACTTATGACAGTGGGATCTTGTTACTGGAAAAAAATCCTGGATAATTTTCTGTTAACTCACCAATTTCCTCATCTTCCTTTGGCTTCTCCACCACAAGGGGTGCCTCTCCCACCTCGCCTCCTGCTAAATCATTCCCAAGAACAAACTGTATTCCTAGAACAGACACTCTGTTACTCACTGTCACTGTTACTTCCCCAATCTTGATTTGGCACTCCAACCTGATGTTACACAAGGGAATGCTTAATTTCTGTCCCTATTTCACAAGTTATCACGTTCTTGATTATCATGTCAGAAAGAGTGACAAAAAACTTTCATCTCGTACTATTAGAGGGTGAGAGAAAGTGAGGGCGGCAGATGCTGGAGATGAGAGTTGAAAAGTGTGTGGCTGGAAAAGCACAGCATGTTGGCAGCATCCAAGGGGCAGGAGCAGTGACGTTTCAGGCATACGTCCTTCATCAGGAAAGTGGGGCGTAAGGGAGGGGGAAGGAGGTTGAAAAATAAATGGGTGGGTGGGGGGTGGAGCTGGGTGAAAGGGAGCTTGGAAGGCGATTGGTAGATGCAGGTGGGGTGTGATGGTGATATGTTGGAGAGGGGGGTGGTAGGACAGCTGGAACCCCCAACCTGTACAGCATCAACGTTGACTTCATCAAATTCCAAATCACCCCTCCACCAACCTCTCCCAGATCCAACCGGTCAACCTAGCACCGCCCTCTTGAACTGCCCTAACTGTCCATCTTCCTTTCCACCTATCGACTCCACCCTCCCCTCCGACATATCACTATCACTCCTACTTACATCATCTTATTGCCTTCCCAGTGACCCTCCCACCAGCCCAGCTACTACTCTCGTATTTATCTTTCAGCTCCCTTGTCCCCCCACCACGTTCCGAACGATGGGTTTCTGCCTGATATTCGATTGTCCTGCTGTTCGGACGCTGCCTGATCTGTTGTGCTTTTCCGGCGCCTCACTTCCCAACTAATAGAGAGTGAGCAGATCCCTTATCTGACAAAATTATCATTTCTTGTCCTTCTCCCCCTGTTCTTTCTGAGTAAACTTTATCTACACAGCTGAATTATTTAGAGAGATCAGGCCCTGCCTCCATACCCAGCCCTTGCCTGGGCTGTGCAATGTCCTGCAGCTCCCTTGCTGCACTTGGTGTCTCCTTTACAGGTTTCACTAATGCCACTGGCTTAGCCTCTTCTACCGCATCTTTCCCCAAAGTGTCTTCCTTTAACGCCCAGCACGGTGTGTGCCAGCTAACTGCAGTGAAAACAACTTTTTCCCTGTGCCCTTCTTAAACCATCAGTACTGTAATTCTATGTGTTCCACTCCCTTACAGTGGGAGCACCTGAGGCCGTTCACCACCTTTCAACCCCCTTGGGCTTCTTTCTTCACCTGTGGTAAACTATTGTGAGCTACTGTTCGCTGTGTAATGTGTGATCTTCCCTTCTCCCAATTTCTATCCCCCACAGGATGAAATTCCTGCCAGAAGTTAAATTTCATCACATGCCACAATGCATATTTACCTGCCATTTCTGCCGCACTTTTCACTTCTTGAACTTTCTATTCAGTCACATGAAGTTTTCCTATCTCTGGAAAGAGTCTTTTAACTTCTCCAGCAGATAAATCTTCCTTCAAGCCTCACAGGTCTTATCCATTTTTAAAGCCATTACCTACCTATCAAAATGACTGTGGTTAATTCTTTCAAACTCAATATAAGTCTGACCTGGTTCCGTCTCTATTTTTCCGAATTTCTGTCTATATGCTTCTAGTACCAATTCATAACGAATCAAAATAGCCAATTTGACATCTTGATAATGTCTTGATCCCTCGTCTGACAGCGTTGCACATACCTCACTAGCTGTGCCTACCAGATTAGTCTGAACTAGCATTACCCACAAGTTCACTGGACATGTCATCTGCCGAGTCATTTTTTCAAATGAAATTAAAAAAAGGTTTTAACATTTTTCTCACCGAAATATGACAAGTTACTAACCTAGTTGTATACATCCCTACGTTCTCCCTTCATCTCCATCCTGTTCATTTAACTTTCTTACCTAATTCCCAACTTCTGAATTTCAAATCCCCTCTCTCTTTCTTTCTCTTCTCTTTCCCTTTTTTCTCTCTCTTTTTCAGCCCCTTTAGTTATCTTCTAACTCCAGTTGCCACATTTGCAATTTAAGTTTTTATAACTCTACTGCAGTTGCCTGTTTCTCTGATACATCAAAGTGCTTGACCAACTCCATTACGATTTCAGCTTCCCTTTTCTCCCTGGTTAAACCCAATTCCAACCTATTTGCTAATTCTAAAAAATGTCCTCCTTCTGTCTTTCTAAACTTCCTTGGAAAATTTGGGAACCTCTTCAGTAATGTTAAAAGCCATTTCCCTCACTTTTCATTTAACCAACCACAAGTAACAAAATTAAACGAATTTTCCCAATGGTTTCAGTTGAAGCTCAAAGTCACTAATTGCAATGAGTTAGAATTTGCTGGGATCTGTTGTATCACAGATCTGTTCAAGTCTGTCCAAATGCCATATGGCAAGGCCCCAAACTGTTATAACATCAATGTCAAACCCCTCTGTTAATTAAAACCACATACCCAGAAAAGCTCACCTCACATCATAATCTGTCAAAATGTGAGCGACAGAGACCTCCTAAATTCCACTAATAAACAAAAAAAAAATTATATGTATGCAAATTAGCTCACTGAGCTTGAAGGTATGTTTTCAGAAGTTTCGTCACCATGACTATGTTTCTTAAATTGGGTGATGTCATTTCCGGTTATTTTAACAAGTGAATGTAGACAGAATCTAATTTGATGAGTTTATTGATGGACTTCTGCTTAGAATACCATTCCTCTAAGAAGGTCCTTCGTGTGTTAGTATGTGTGGTGCTTTGCCCCAGTCAAAGGGGTGCCCTTCTTTGTCTGTATATATGCAACATAGTGATAGTGCGGCATGTCTTTCGGTGACTACTTGGTGTTCATGTATCCTCGTAACACGACAACAGGACAGTTTCAATGGTGGAAAAAAGATTGTATATATACTGTTTAATCGATGTGTGTGTGTGCAGATAAGTCACAAATGATGTATAAAATTGATAAAATATTAAAACATTATTTGATCCTCTCAACGTTTCCTCTTTTTCTGGGATTCCCAACTCTAATTTCTCATTCTTACCAGGATATGTGCTCCAAATTCTTGTTTCTGGTGTCCCAACTTATTTCAATATGTTGGCCTGCTGGGTTCTTTCCAAAGCTAGTGTCAGTCACATTATTGGAGATAAATATTCTGGCATCAGACTCAGCATTTGAATATATTACTCTGTTGTACGTGCACTGTACAAAGGACCACAGCACACAGGCATTGCCAAAATATTCGGGGATGTTCATCTACTTCTTTCGCGAATGTGGTTTTCTCATTTTCCATATCTCCATATCTATATCCTCTCTCTCTCGTTCTGCCTTTGTAGCTGGTTTAGAATTCCACCAATTATTCTTCGTGTCCCATCTCTCAAAGCTCCTTCTTTTAGTTTACATCTGTTCAAGATGTAACGTAATTATAATTGAGCAATGTAACTACAAAGACATGCGGGAGGAGCTGTCCAGAGTTAATTGGAAGGGGAGTTGAGCAGGAAACAGCATGGAGCAGCAATGGGAGGAGGTTCTGGGGATAATTTGGAAGATAATACAAGAAATGCAACCCCAAGAACATGAAACACACTCATGGGAGGACAAGGCAGCCACGAGTGTTAAGGCATCAAACCAAAAGAGAAAACATACAATGTGGTGAAGATAATTGGGAATCCAGAAAATTCATTGGCTCTAAAACTACATAACTCTGGTATCACTGACACTACAGAGCTCTTAATCATAATCAGGGAACGAAACAGAGGAAAAATAATCACTTTAAACACAGAAGATTGTATTTCTCAAGGAAAAAGATTCAGGTGAATTAAACATTTGAATTAAGATCAGTTAAGTACTTTTGCAGAATGTGTCAGATTGGAAGCAAGACCCAGGGAGACAGACATTCAGCAGAATGAGAGTTTGAAATTGAAGTATTTCCACATCAGAAACCAGGTTAGGTCACCGAGTGCAGGACTGATGGGTGAATGGGTCTCAGTGAGAATTGGGGAACAGACAGCAGAATTGCATTGCCGATATTGCAGCTCCAAACTGCGTATTCATGTAGTGCTGTAGACCACAGCAGCGGGAGAAGCAGAACAGCATCCAACCACAACCTGTAACTTTTTTCCAGGATAACACTTCAGTCTGTCATTACCATCAACAGCATCTATGGCTCAGTGACGAGTGTGGGTGAACATGTCAGAGTCAGAATCACATGAACCTTAACCTGATGGTAACTCATTAAAGCTACCAGACTTGACCAACAGATTTGAACGAAGCCCTGCAGTCCTGTCACATTCAGTTATAAATGGTGATGGACGATAAAACAAATGACTGGAGGAGAGGGCTCCACAAACATCCTCATCCTAAATAATGGAACAGACCTGCACATCAGTGTAAAAGAGAAGGATGTTTTATCTGCACCAACTTCTGCCAGAAGTGTTGAGTCAATGATAATCATCACCCTCGCCATGATGCCCACAAAATCACAGATGCCAGTCTTCAACTAATGTGATTCGCTGCACGTGACATGAAGAAACAGCTGAACACAGTAGATATGACACAGGCAATGGGCCACGACACCATTCCTGCAATAGGACTGAAGCCTTGTGCTGCACAACAAGCCGTGTCCATGGGGGAGCTTTTTCATTCCAGCTCCAACTCTGACATCTCCCTGGCAATGTGGAAAATTACTCAGCTAAGTCCCGTTCCCTAAAACGGGAATGATTACAATCTGATCATTTACCACCCCCTCAGTCCCATCACCACAGTCAAATTGGTGGGAGTTCTTTTTGACAGAGTTGTCAAGCAGCACGGACATATCCTGCTCAGTGTTGTCTCTGACAGGTCCCCATGTGGAGATGGTGCTGTTGTGGAAATGTCACTGGATTACTAATCCAGACCAGGCTAATGCTCTGGCAGCAGGTGGAAGTTAAAGACAATTAATAAAATATCGAGATCTAAAGCCTGGGTTCAGTAACAGCGACCTTGAAGCCAATATCGATTGTAAACAGAATTTCCTTCTCCAATGTACTTTTAGGAAGTGAATCTCCCGTGATTTCCTGGGCTGGCCTAAAACTGACTCCAAAGGCCCTGACATGAGATAAACATTTCAATGGTCTCTGAAACAGCCAATCAAGGCACTCACTTGTATCAAACTGCTCCGAGGACTGAAAGGATGAAACCGGACAGAACACCCGGCCACAGCATCAGTGTCGGAAAAGGGAATGGGTACACAGTCCTGTCGACACTGCAGAGATCTCCTTCTTAACATCTGAGAACTTGTGACAACATTTACCGAGCTTTCCCACAGACTGCACAGAAACAGCGGGAAAGGAGTAGGTCATACAACACATTGAGCCTCCCCCATTCTAGTACATAGAAAAAAATCTCCTCAATGCAATTACCCCACATGATATACATATCCCTTAATGTGAGTAACCTTTGGAAGTTATAAAATAGGAAATGCAGTAGTACGTTTGGTCCATTGAGTTTGCTAACCAATTCCATGTAATGATGGTTGGCCCTTCATTTCCGCCCCGTACTCCTGCTTTCCCACCATCCCTTTACTGTCTCTGAATCCTTATTTATAATCAGTGTCGTGGTTTCCAGGTGCGAGCCAATTCCCCATGTTCACCAGTCAGTGAGTGCAGACATTTATTCTTATCTCATTGCAGAGTGACCTGCCTTACCTAATACTGTGGTTCCTTGTTTTAGTCATCCCAGCCAGGGGAATATCATTCCTGCTGTTAATCTGTCTCACCCTGTCAGAGTTTTGTATATTTCACTGAGATCTCCACTCATTTTCCTAAACCCCATGGAATATTGGCCCAGTCACCCCAAACTCTGTTCCCACAACAAGCTCGTCATCCCAGAGATCAGTCTGGTCATCCTTCACTGCTCTCCCTCCATGTTGAGTTTGTCCTTTATTAGGTAAGGAGACCAAGCCTGCACACAATATTGCACAATTTTCGAGATGGGATGTCTCCAAAGGTCTGTACAGCTACAGTAAGACACCCTTTCTCCTGGACTCACATCCCCCTGAAATGAAGGTCAACACACCATTTATCTTCTTTACTGCTGTCTGTTTCTGCAATATTGCTTTCAGCGACATATGTACAAGGATATGCAGATCCTTTTCCGTGTTATAGCTCCCCACTTGGTGGGTCTGTGTACACTGGTCAGCGTGTCAATGCCATGCCCAGTATTGACTTCTGGTTACAGAACTCACTGCGCTGCAGGGACCTCAGAGGTTGATGCAGAAGGAAACAACAAAAAGGAGCATATGTCCCTTTGTAAATCAACGTGTTTCAACCAATCCTTTTCAAATTGTAGGATTCCAGTTTATCATTTCCACCAAAGGGCACACCGTCACCTCTATCCACATTGTTCTCCATCTGTCACGTATTTACCCATTCACTCCATTTGTCTTAGTCTTCTTGGTGCTTTTCTACATCCTCCGCACCCACTCACAATCCCACATCCATTAGTGCTGTCAGCAGGCTGGGATGTATTGCATCTGATTCCAGCAACCAAATATTTAAAGGACATTGTGAACAGCTGGGCCCCAAACACCGATCTCTGTGATACCTCAGCAACCGTCCTCTGATAATTTCTATTTCTGTACTTCGTCAATCTGGGTGTCACTGGCTGGGCCAGCATTTATTGCCTGTCCCTAGTTGCTCTTGAGAAGGTGGTGGTGAGCTGCCTTGTTGAACACTGCAGTCCACCTGTTGTGGTTGACCTCCAATCCCATTAGGGAGGGAATTCCAGGATTCTGACCCAGCGACTGTGAAGGAGCTGTGATATATTTCCAAGTCAGGATGGTGAATGGCTTGGAGGGGAACCTAAAGATGATGGTATTTCCATACATCTGTAGCCCTTGTCCTTCTAGATAGAAGTGGTCATGAATTGGGAAGATGGTCTCTGAGTATCTTTGGTGAATCATTTCATTGCAGCATGTGGATAGTAAAACTCTGCTGCTGCTGCTGCGCGTTGATGGTGGAGCATTGTGGATGAAGGGACAGTCAAACTGGCTGCTTTGTCCTGGATGGTATAAAGCTTCTGGAGTGTTGTTGGGGCTGCACTCATCCAGGCAAACTGGGAGTCTTCTGTTACACTTCTGACCTATATTGTATTGACATGCATTGTAGATGATGGACAGAATTTTGGAAGTCAGGATGTGAGTTACTCGCCGCAGCATTCCTAGCTTTGGACTTGCTCTTATAGTTACAGTGTTCATGTGGGGAGACCAGTGAGGTTCTGAGCAATGATTACCCACCAGGGCTTTGACACTGGGGGATTCAGTGGTAGTACCACCATTGAATGCCAAGGGGCAGGTTTCTGTTCACTGCTCGAGGGACTCCGACAGACATGTAGCTGAGTTGACTGTCCTTCATCAACCATGACCATCTTCCTACGTGTCAGGTACGATTCTAAGCAGCGGGGAGTTTGCCTCTGATACCCATTGAATCCAGTGTTGCAAAAGCACCTTGATACCACACAAGGTCGAATGCAGCCTTGATTTAAAGGGCTATCACTCTCACCCTACCTCTGGAATTCAGCTCCTTTGTCCATGTTTGAATCAAGGTAATGAGGTCAGGAGTTGAGTGGCCCTGGTGGAGCCCAAACTGGGCGTCATTGACAGGGTATTGATGAATAGGTTGCTGCTTAAAAGCACTGAGACCTTCCACCACTTTACTGATGATCGAGAGTAGACTGATGGAGTAGTAATTGGGCGGATTGGATTTGTTCTGCTTTTTATATACAGGAGATTCTTGGGGTAATTTTCCACATAATCAGGAAAAGCCATTGTTGTAACTGTATTGAAACAGTTTGGCTAGGTGAGTGGCAAGTTATGGAGCACAAGTTACCAGTACTATTGCCAGAATGTTGTCAGAGTATGGACCCCATAGAGTATCCCGTATCTCCAACCGTTTCTGGATATCGCATGGACTGAATCGAATTGGTTGATGACTGGTAACTGAATTGCTGAGGACCACTGGAGGAGGCTGAAATGGATCATCCACTCAGCATTTCTGACTGAAAGTTGTTCCGAGTGCATCCGCCTTATCTTATACACTGAAGTGCTGGGCTCTTCCATCATGGAGGAAGGCGTTATTTGTGAAACCTCTTCCTCCAATGAATTGTTTAATTGTCTCCAACGTTTCTCGACTAGATGTGGAAGGACTGCAGAGCTTAGATCTGAACCGTTGCTTGTGGGATCACTTAGCTCTGTCTATCACTTACTGCTTATGCTGTTTGGCCCACGAGTAGTCCTGTTTGGTGGCTTCACCAGGCTGACACTTCATTGTCAGGTTTGCCTGGTGCTGCTCCTGCCATCGTGCACATCCATTGAACCAATGCTGATCCTCTGGATTGATGGTAATTGTTGCGAGGGGGATATGCCAGGTCATGAGGTTGTGTGGCTGTACAATTCTGCTCCTGTAGATGAACCACAGCACCTTATGGACACCCAGACTTGAACTGTTAGATCTGTTCGAAGTCTGCCCTATTTCGGACTGTGATAGTACCACCCAAAATGGTAAATGTTATTCTCAATGTGCAGGTGTGACTTTGTCTCCACAATGACTATGCGGTGGTCACTCTTACCGATACTGTCATAGGCAGATACTTCTGCAATTGGCAGATTAGTAACGCTGTGGTCAAGTGTATATATTCCTCTTGTTGGTTCCTTCACTGCCTGCCGCAGAACCACTCTAGCAGTTATATCCTTTAGGACCCAGCCTTCTCGATCAATAATGCTGTAGCTGAGATACTGTTGGTGGTGAACATTGAAATACCCCACCCAGAATGCTACCCTGAGTGCTTCCTCCAAGTGTTGGTCAGCATGGAGGAGTACTGATACATCAGTTGAGAGATGCTGGTACTTGGTAATCAGCAAGAGGTTTCCTTTCCCAAATGCAAACTAATGCCATGGGATACGGAGTCACTGTTGAGGACTCCAAGAGCAATTCCCTTCTAACTGCATCCCACTGTGCCGCCACCTCTGCTGTGTCCATCCTGCTGATGAGACAGGACATATCCGGGGAAGGTGATGGGGTGTCTAGGTCATAGTCATACTCACAGAATCATACCTTACAGACAACGTCAGGCTGTTGCTTGACGAGTCTGTTTATTTCTATTCACTGTTTACTGCCAGCTGTCCCATTCTCGAAACATGCCCATATATTAGCCCCAATCCACTCAGATTTGATATTGCAAATTGGGCTTGGAGCTTTACCAACATTTTCCTAAAAATCAACATGTTTTACATCCATTACTGCTGTTTCATTTGTCAGCCAGGCTGCTTCTCAAACATAATTCCCATTTCATAAATCTATGTTAGTGTTGTCTATGACTATTACTTTCAGCCACAATAATTTCTGCTAAACCATTTACTTACTATGATCTATGTTCCACGTACTCTATCATTTTCCCACATCAGACTTAGTTTTCCTTATATTGTGAGAAAGTTTCGTGAAGACTGAACTGAAGTAGTGGCTTCATAGTTCTGCCATTTCTCTGTTCCACATTCTCCATTCTCTGGTTCCAAACTGTAAGGAAACTACACTTGTTGTCTCATATTTCTCACATAATTTAACAAGCTATTACAGTTCACACGTATAACCCTTATGAACATAACTCTTCAGAAACCCATCAATTCCTGCCTTAAAATGCTCCAATAATTGATCTTCCACATGGTGCACTCACAGGAGCAAAGACTCTGTGCCAACAGAAGTACAGCACGATCTATATTAGTCCCACTTTCTACAGCAGTCCCATAGCCTGGAATGTTATGACACTTCCAAGTGCTTGTCCAAGTACTTTTTAACGATTGTGAGGTTACTCGTGATAATTCCCCTCTCAGGAAGTAATCCCAGAAGCCCACACCTCGAGGTGAAAAAATGTTTAAATCATCTCTGAACCTCAAACTCTTCTCTTTAAAAAGTGTACTCCTTTGTTCTTGATCCTCTGATTAAAAGGAACAGTTGTTGTCTATCCACCCTGTCCGTGTTGCTTATAATCTTATCCTTCTGAATCACTGACTCCTCAGCTTTCTCTGCTCCAAAGTAAACAACCCGATCTTATCCAGCCTCTCTCCATAGCTGATATGCTCCATCCCAGGGAACATCCTGGTGAATCACATCTGCACCCCCTCCAGTGCAATCACATCCTTCCTGGAATGTGGTTCCCAGAGCTAAATACAGGATTCCATTTTGGCCGAACCAAAGCCCTGAAAGCTCTTATAATCTACGCCCTGAGTAGGAAACACAACACTCAAGGTCCAATTCTTAACTAGTCCATTAACCTGTCCAGGAGAAAGTGAGGACTGCAGATGCTGGAGATCAGTGCTTAAAAAATGTGTTGCTGGAAAAGTGCAGCAGGTCAGGCAGCATCAAAGGAGCAGGAGAATCGCCGTTTCGAGCATAAGCCCTTCTTCAGGAATCTGCCCAAAACATCGAGTCTCCTTTTCCTTTGATGATGCCTGACCTGCTGAGCTTTTCCAGCAACACATTTGTAAGCATTAACCTGTCCAGTCACATTCAGTGATGTGTGGAGAAGCACAATCTGAGCTTCCTAGTGTGCTGCCATTCATTGAGTCCTCCCCTGCCTGGTTCCTTCTCCCAATGTGCATCACCTCATATTTATCAGGGTTACATTCTATCTGTTATTGATCTGCCCATCTGACCATTTCATCTGCATCTTCCTGTAACTTAAGGCCTTCCTGCTCACTGCGAACCAACTGGTCAATCTTTATGTCAAACGTACACTTACTTATCACACCTCCCTGTCTCTCCACCTAGCCCCCTCCACATTGACATTTGTTTTTGTTATGAATAATACAAACAATAAGGGGCACATCACTGATCCCTGTGGTACACCAGGGGGCACTGGTCTCCAGTCACACAAACAGCCTTCTCTCACTACCCTCTGCCTCCTGCCACTAAGACAATTTTCGTTGTAACTTGTCAAGTTATCATTTATATTGTGAGATTTTACATTATTTTTCAGTTTCCCAGCTGGAAATGTGTCAAAGGCTTTCCTACAAAGCTAAAGAATCGACCTCCTCAAACTAATTCAATCAAATCCATTAGATGTCACTTCCTTCTAATAAAGTCATGATGATTATCCCTGATCAGACCTTGCGACTCTGATTGGAGTTCAATTTTCTCCTTCCCTATTTTCTCCAGTAGTTTCCTTAACAGTGACCTAATACCCGCTCGTCTATTGTTCCCTGGTCTATCTCTCCCACCCGAACTGTGAAGTGGAATCGTGTTAGCAGTTCTCCAGTTCTCTGGAACCTCCCCTATGGTCAGATCCTAATTAAAATATTCAGTCAGGGTCTTTCCTCCTTTCACCCCAACAGCCGCCTGTGATACAGCTCATTCAGACATGGAGATAGGTCCAAATTTATACAGAACAAAGCCTCAAATCCTGTCTCGTATTTTACATCAATCTGTTCAAGAGTTTCCCCGTCCATCTCCTTGAATTCTGTACTTGTCTTCTCCGTCCCTAAAGTAAAATAGATGCGAAGGTCTCACGTAACAATCCATCAATGTTCTCCAGCTTGACACACAGATTGCCCCTTTGGTTTCTAATGGACACTAACTGTTTGCTGATTATTCTGCTCTACTTGTCCGTGTAGAATATCGTGGGATTCTCCCAGATCTCGCCTACTTGTACTTCTCCATGTCCCTGTTATTCAGTCCCCTCTGTGTTTCTAAGTTTCACTGCAACCACCTCTCATGTTTCAGAACTCGAGATCACAGGGTGAGTTTCCACATCAGAAAATCTTGCCGTTTTAGGGATGAATCTGAATAATACCTTTTGCAGTTCCTCTGTAGTCAATATCTTATTTCTTAGATTGGGATTCCGAACAATACAAAATACCCTCATGAACACTCGATACAACTGGTGCATGACGTCTTCTATATTCCAATTACAATTACCTGAATGTAAAACTAATTTTTTCTTTGCTATTTTCATATGTTCTTCCTAATACCTCTCGCTTTAACTTTTCTTATGAGCTTACTTTGTGAGTTTTTAAAAAAAATCTCATGAATATTCAACTCTACGTTATCCATTGGTTCTTCATTGCCTATGTCCACAAGAATCATCTTCAAACCATTCCAAAGAAAATGTTTGCCACTTCTGGTTTTCCTTTCATCGGTATATTCTCACACTCCCAAGTGATGTTATTACCTTCTACATATGTAGTCGCATGTTCTTTGTAATCGAGTCCAACAGACACCCGACTACGGATGACAAGATAACTGCTCTGTAGTTCACCCCTCTCCATCTTCATCCTTTCTTAAATGGTTGGATAATATTTGAAACCTTTGCCTGAAACAGATTGGCGAAATGACTTTCGAGAATGTGTCGGAAGATAAAGTAAAAATCCGCGATGCAATCAATATGTCTATTGCTGCTTCCTCATAAATCCTTGTATGAAGTACATCTGGTCTGTCAGATTTATAAATATTCAATCCAGCTTTCGTTTCAAAGATGACCTCAACATTGATCAGAATAATCTTAGACTTCACTTACAAAAGTCCCATGGCCACTTGGTATTTCTGGAAGAATTTCTGGACATTCTTCCAATGAAGATAGACGCAAATAAACTGTTTCTTTTCCCTGCGATTTCTCTGTTCTCTGCAATAAACTATCCTGAACGCACACCAACTATTCCACATTTGACCTTGTTTTTATTTTTTTTCATACATTGATAGATGCTTTTTAGCAGTTTTTATGTTTTTCTTTCGTTTGCATGCTTTTTCTCTTTTCGATTTTCTTCTCAGTTTCTTGGTCATCCTTTGCTGAGTCCTACATTTCTCTGAATCCACTGGATTACTACAACTTGGCATTTTTCAAAGCTGCCTCCTTTCATCAAATAGGTAAGTGTAGGTGGGGTTGAAAGTGTTAATCGGAGAGGAGGGTGGACCAGATAGATAGCAAGGAAGGTGGACGCATAGGAATGTACAAAAGGGCGATGCTGACTTGGAGGGTTGGAGTGGGATAGGGTGGGATTAGGGGAAATGGGGAAATCCACTATGATCCCCTGTGTTTGGAGGGTCCCAAGGCAGAAGAGGAGGCTTTCTTCCTGCAGGCTTCTGGTGGCTCGGGTTTGGCGATGGAGCAGGTCCAGGACACTCATGTCCTTGACAGAGTGGGAAGGGGAGTTAAAGTGCTCAGCCACAAGGCGATGGAATTGTTCAATGAGGCTGTCCCAGAGATGTTCTCTGAAATGTTCCACAAGTTGACCTTCTGCCTCGCCAATGTAGAGAAGAACACATTGGGTTCAATGGATGCAGTAGATGAGGCGGTCTGTCTCCCTTCATCACCTATCACTTTCAACCCCACCTTCATCTACCCCCCGCAATCCCTGCTAATCTCCCCCTGCCTCACCCCCTTCTCATTTATCCCTCAGCCCACTGGGCATATAAGCTTCATTCCTGATGAAGGCCTTATGCCCGAAACATCGATTTATCTGTTCTTAGTATGCTGCCTGACTGTGCTTTTCCATCACCACACTCTTCCCCTTTGATCTCCAGCATTTGTAGTCCCGACTTTCTCCTCACACCTTGATGGCTTGCATGACTCAGATTTATAATAGTTACTTCAAATAAAACAAAAACTGTCATGTTCTCAAACAGCATTAAAGAAAACCAGTACATTGTGATCACTGTTCCCAAAATGTCCTTTCCAGCAAATTTTTCAATTAGCTCTTCTGATCACTCAACACCAATTCCTAAATAACCTGATATCGAGCTCAGTGCTTAACATAATGCTCATGTAAACCATCTCACACGTGGTCCTGAAATCCATTTTTCCCAGCATTAGCATTCAATTGGGTTAACAGAGTTTAGATATAACTTAAACAGTACATTATCACTGCAGTGGCCACAAATGTGTATAACTCATTTCCTGTTTTATAACATAACCAAAATATGTGTATTGCAGCTTTCACTTTGATATATAACTCCCATCAATGTTTGCTCCTCCTTGCTTTTGTTTAATCTCCACCTTACTAGATTCTGTGGAATCTGAGCGATGTGGGCTCTGGGGAGATTGATGGTAGAGATCATCTCGCCACATCATTTATGATCTTCTCAAACTTTAATTACTCCAGATCTCCCGTCATGCAGTGGAGTAGAGAAGGACAATGATCTTCCAACAATGCTCTGTATTCCCCCAGAGAGCTGAGACTGCTCTAACCTAGGTGGGAACCTTCCAGCAGGCCGGTAAAGTGTTGCTGCTGCTTTACAGGCTCTTAGTGAGATCACATCTAGAGTAGTGTGTACAGATTTAATCTCTTCAATGAAGAAAGGATGTTGTTATATTGGAAGCAGCTCAGAGATGGTTCCCTCAATTGATTCCTGCAATGAAGTTGCGAGCTTATAATGAAATGATGATCAGGTTGACCCAGTAGCCATTGGAGTTTAGAAAGATTAAAGATGAACTTATTTGAAAATAAATGGCAGAAGGAGTGAACGAGTGAAGTGAATTACACAGATAATGGAGGAATCCATTCCGTTCTCCAGTCTGTTACACAGGAACAACAGGAGGATATTCAGGCCTTCGACCCTGTTACACCAAAACAGGACGAGGATATTCAGCCCCTGGAGCCTGATATACATTTAGAGAAGGAGGCCAATCAGCCAGTCGAGCCTATAACAGTAGGCCATGCTGCACCAGTATCCTGTTAAATAGCAACAGGAGCAGTCCATTCAGCCTCCTCAAGTCTGTAACATGGGAACTGGAAGAGGTCACACAGTGACTGGAGATTGTTACACTGGGATAACAGGAGGCCATTCAGACCCACCGAGCCTATTGCAAGGGAATTGGATAAGGATAAAAACTATCTGACACTTCTTTCATGAGAAAGGAAGAGGCAATTTAGACACGTGTCTGTTGTGTGGGAACAAGAGAAGACCAAACAATCCCTCGGTCCCATCTCCGGGATACATGTGGAGACCGTTCAGTATTTCCACCTGTTATAGAGAAGTATGAGAAGACCCATCAGCCCCTCAAAATGTTACACAGCAACAGTAAGATTCCATAATCTCCCAATCCTCTAAAGCATCAACAGGAGGATGTCATTCTATCCTTGGAGATGGTAACATGGGAACACCAGAAAGACGTCAGCCCATCGATCTTGTACACCAGCAGGATGATGAGTCCATCCAGCCACACGTGGCTCATACACAGCATTTGGACCAAATCTCTTAAAAACGTGTGCCTTTTAAACAGGAATTCAAAGAAAACGTAAAGCTTTTCGAAAGGGAAGAACTTGTAATAATGGTATACATTATGGATGAAAGTGTAACAATAAACTATTGCAATTTAAGGCAAATTGTTCGAGTCCATTGTTCAGGACATTTGCCATGTTAAACCACAATCCATCAGAGTCAACATGGTTTTACGAAGCTAAACTGTGTCTGAATTGTTTGCTTGAGTTATTTGAAGATGTCACAAACAAGGTGGGTCGTGGGAATCCTGGAGATGGAGCACATCTGGCCTTCCAGAAGGCATTGGATGTATCGCTTCTCCAAAGAGTAAGTGGTAAGATCAGACAACATGGGTTTAGGAGTAATTTATTAGCTTGGATGGAGGATTGGTGAACCAACAAAATGGAGTCAGATGGAATAAATGTATAACTTCCTTTTGGCAAATGCAATTTGTGGGGTCCCATTGATTTCAGTACTCATGCCCCATACATTTGTGATCGATGGAATGACTGTACTCTGTTGATGGGATCGAAAATACTATGCCACATTTTCAGGTGACACTAACATCGGTGGGAAATTACTTCAGAATGATGATGCAAGAGATTTTAAATCTATATGGATAGGTTGGGTGAATGGGCCAACATTTAGCAAGGAAAATTGAAGTGAAGAAATATGGGGCTTTTAGGGTGTAGGTTTGCTCGCTGATTTGTGGGTTTGATATCCAGACATTTCGTTACCTGGTGAGATAACATCATCAGTGGCGACCTCCAAGTGAAGCGAAGCTGTTGTCTCCTGCTTTCTAATTATATCTTTCTCCTGGATGGGATTCCTGGGGTTTGTGGTGATGTCATTTCCGGTTCGTTTTCTGAGAGATTGATAGATGGTATCTAAATCTATATGTTTGTTTCTGGCGTTGTGTTTGGAGTACCACCACAAAGAAACCTCACCATTTTGACTGGGACAACACATCTATCCTGGGACAGGCTAAGCAAAGACATGCCAGAGAATTCCTAGAGGCCTGGCACTCCAACCACAACGCCATAAACAAACACATAGATCTAGATGCCATCTATCATCTCCTCAGAAAAAGAACCGGAAATGACATCACCCCAACCCCAGGAACCCCATCCAGGAGAAAGATATAAACAGAAAGCAGGAGACAACAGCTTCGCTTCACTTGGAGGTCGCCACCATTGATGTTATCTCGCCAGGTAATGAAACGTCCGGATATCAAACCTACAACTCAGCGAGCAAACCTACATCCTAAATCTCAACCTGAGCTACAAACCTTCACAAACCTTGCAAAAGCCATGAGCGCAACACACTACAACTTGCCCGTAGATGGGAAAGGAATGCCATCCGAGAGAGTTCCACTCGCGAACAACTGTACTTCCTGCATGAATGTTTAAGAAAACAACTACTGCCAAAATGTCTGCAATATAAACGCCGATAAAAACACCTCAAGCCAAAAGTTTAACAGAACAAAACGGCCACAGAATGCTCCGAGAATTAATCAATGACGCCCACCACAGACTCTGAAAATACAAACGGGAAATTGCGCGCCAAAAGCCGTTATTCAAACAAGCAACAAACCAAGTATGGTCAGAGGTGATAGAACAAGCCATCAACACCAAACACCGACAAAGACAGATAAAGAAAAATCCGGACGTGAAGAAAAAACTGGACAAACTCACAAAAAAAACACAAAACCGATCAGACAGGGGCATGGATAAAGAACTTATCAGACCGGACCCTATCAGACACAGAAAAAGCGGGACTAGTCAGAGGATTAAATTTCAATTACCGAGACGCTGACAAGAAGGAATTACTTGCGGCATTAGAAACCACATTGAAGGGCAACAATCTCATGGTAGAAACACAACAAACGATCAGACAGACAGTTGCACCTATTCTCAGCCGAAAGAGGGAAGGAAACAAACTGACCACACAAGAAAAGAAAGCCCTAGAAAACCTCAAAAAAGACAAAGACATCATTATATTACCTGAAGACAAAGGTCGCTCACAGTCATCCTGAACAGAAGGGACTACATAGAAAAATCTAATGCACTACTCGCACGCCCCAACACCTACCAACAGGTGGCGCTTGACCCGACCACACAACTAGGAAATAAAATTACTTATCTCCTAAGAAAATTACACAATTCCGGACAATTAAACAAGACAGAATTCCAGAAAATGAAACCCGATGGGACCAACACCCCACAATTCTACGGACTACCAAGAATCCATAAACCATGAGCCCCCCTCAGACCTATAGTCGCACTACCCGGAACACCAATTTACAGACTAGCCAAAGAACTACACGCAAGACTAAAATACCTAGTAGAAGAGTCACAACACTCAATCCACTCCACCCAGGAAGTCCTAAAAATCATCAAAAACGCCAACATAGAGGAAGACGAAGCAATGTTCTCATTCGACATAACAGCACTGTTCACCTCCATTAACATCGACCTGCCAACGGAAAAACTTACCACACGTTTAGAAGAAACAATCACACACACACCAACCACCATCAATCACATTACCAACGAAAACATCATGAAGCTAATGGACCTGTGCCTCACCACCCACTTCACCTTCAAAAACATAGTGTACAAGCAAACCAACGACACACCCATGGGATTCCCCACTTTATCAGGATTCATATTAGAAGCGGTAATGCAAGGACTAGAACAAACAGCCCTACCAATCATCAAACCAAATATCTGGGTTCGTTATGTAGATGACACTTTTGGCATCACAAAATGAAACAAGATAGAAGAGACATTTAACATCATCAACAACACTCTCACAGGCATAAAGGTCACCAAGGAGGAAGAAACCGACAACAAACTCGCATTCCTGGACGTCACAGTCGAAAGAAAGGACAATGGAGAATTACAAACCTGCATATAGAGAAAACCGACAAACAATGACCAAATACTTAACTACACCAGCAATCATCCCAACCCACACAAACGAAGCTGTATCAGGACACTATTCCAACGAGCCACCACACACTGTAGCTCAGACGAGATATGCAAAACAGCGGAGAACCACCTATACGACGTATTCAAGACGAACAGATACTCAAGAAATACATTGCGCAGATTCCTCAAGGACAAACCACGACAATCAGACCAAACACAGCCAGAAACCCTAACCACCTTACCATACATCAAAGAAGTTTCTCTCCCTCGTAGCCCTACACACGGATGAAAAAATCCACCATGTTGACTGGGACAACACATCTATCCTGGGACAGGCTAAGCAAAGGCATGAAAGAGAATTCCTAGAGGCCTGGCACTCCAACCACAACGCCATAAACAACACATAGATCTAGATGCCATCAATCAACTCCTCAGAAAACGAACCGGAAATGACATCACCACAAACCCCAGAAACCACATCCAGGAGAAAGATATAAATAGAAAGCAGGAGACAACAGCTTCGCTTCACTTGGAGGTCGCCACTGATGATGTTACCTAGCCAGGTAACGAAACGTCTGGATATCAAAACTACAGCTCAAGGAGCAAACATACACCCCAAATATCAACCTGAGCTACAAACCTTCGCAAACCTTGAGAAAAAAAATGGTGCTATGCAAGTTGGCCAGTATTAATGGAGAGACAAATTATTATCTAAATGGCGAGCAAGTTCAAAGTGCATAGGTGCAGAGGGATCTGGATGTCTGCTTGCATATCACAGAAAACCTGCATATAGGTACTGCAAGTAATGAGAAATGCAAGCATAATTTCAGTGTTTACTTATAAAAGTGTAGAGTAGGGAGTGTTGGTTTAGTTTTGCAAGGCATTTGTGAGGATTCAACTGGAGTCCAGTTTGGGTGTCCTGCAGAATGAGGTATTTACATTGTAGGCAATTCAGAAGAGCTTCATTAGATTGATTCCATATTTGAAGTGTTTGTCTTATGAAGAGAAATTGAGCAGTTTAGGCTTATACTCTCCAGTTAATAAGAATGAAAGGAAATCTCATTGAGTTCTGTAAAATTCGAAAAGTAATTTAAAGTGTAGATGTGGGGTTTATTTTTTTTCATTTGGTGCAATCTACAACAAGAGACTAGAGTGTTAGAATGGAGAGATAGCTACACACTGTAGCTCAGACGAGATACGCAAAACAGCGGAGAACCACCTATACGACGTATTCAAGACGAACAGATACTCAAGAAATACATTGCGCAGATTCCTCAAGGACAAACCACGACAATCAGACCAAACACAGCCAGAAACCCTAACCACCTTACCATACATCAAAGAAGGGAATAGATGCCGAGTTGACATCAGCCTCATCGAGCGGTTGGATTCCTCACAGATGCTCATTGTTCTTATTCAACTCTTCAACTGTGTTGCATAGGAATGAGGGAGGATTGGGTATAATACAGGAAGCAGGCACTCAGGATAAATCAGTTAGAGAGAGCGTAACCAGTCGCGCCACACAGTGACCAGCGCTGGGTTCTCAACTATTTACATTCTATATTAATGATCAGGAAGATCGAACAGATATACAGATGCTGCGTTTGGTGATGTCGCTCTGATAAGCAAGAGTTTAAATTATCAAGAGAGAGTGGAGAGTCTGCGAATAGATTCAGAGTGGTAAATACAATAGATAATAGTTTGTCAGGTGGAATCTAACATGATATAACCTGTCATTTCATTTACAGAAATAAGGAAAGGCAGTATGTTACTGAAATGGAGCGGGATTACAGGACCTAGTAATACTGTGTACTGGGAGGTTCACTCAGACCCGTTCAGAAATGGGAGGTTTTGCTCCATCCCTGTTTGTCAGCTACCAGACACTCCAAGTGACCCCATTGCTCTCCGTACACATGGAATACTTTGATGTGGTTGATTGATGGTGGGGATGGTGTTTTGAAATCTACATCAAGAGGACGTCCTTTATCCAGGATATATTCATTTCTTTCCACGTGGAGACCCGATGACGATGGGAAATGGCTGACTGCTTCTTAATGAAGAGGCCATGACTGCTGCCAGGACAGTGGGTATTCACCAACATGTTATACTGTGCATGCGTTACATTAATAGAGAGAGAAATCCTCTCCCCATTAACATGGGTACTCTGCAGATGCACTGTACACCATCGGAAATCCCACTATACTGGATATACCCGGAAGCTCCCTGCTGTGGGAGAAACAATGTGTTTACCTCATCCACCATGTATATCCTCCATCACCGAATGGTGACGTTGATGTTGAGATATTGGGAAATGATGGATGTGTCACCTTGTCCAGCCTCGAATGTTCTGGATCATAGAAGCTGTATGAGAAACAGTAACCCTAACATCCACTTCCAGCACCATTCTCCCCCTGGTGTGAAACTGCAGGTCGTGTTGAAGGAGGTGGAGGTGATACCATTCTATGACCAGCTCCTTGTTCAATCAGTGTCCCCTCACACTCAGCTCCTGGGTTAAGTAAAGCTTGGGAAGCTGTACCTGGAAAACCCAATGTGGATACAGCAGATCCCTTTCCCCACACACACTCACTGCGTGGTTTCAGAGTTCCCCTCTCTGCAGCCTCTGCTTCATTCGTTGTTCATGTAACAGACTCAGATGCTGCATCCAGAGTTGGGTCACCAAATCCTCAGATCTCCCTGCATGTCTGAGGCAGCTCACATCACATCCTCCAGCAAACCATCCGCAGCCCCTCCACTTAATTTTCAATTACAGGATTCATCACAAATCCCTTGGCTACAAGTGTTGTGGACCAGTCCAGATCTCCCCAAAATATTTTAAGAAAGCCACTTAGACCCAAACCTTTCTTTATTTTGAATATAGATGGGATATATGTGCGTTCCAGATATGTTGTGACTGGTCAAACCATTCAACATTAAGCAAAATATAATCTATTCAAATGCTTTAGTTAAAATAAAATCAAAGAAAAGAATATTTTTGGAGAGCTTATATGTTGGAACACTTAAACAAACACTAGATACCGTACCTTCTTGGTTTACACTGTTTTGCTTTGTATATTCAAACGCAGATCCTTACAGCAGTTTGCCAATCCCGGAGGTTACAACATCAATAGAGATCTCAGAGGGAAAAGCAGCTGGGGATCATTTATTGAAACTTCCAACCATTCTGGGATCTCCAACAGCTTCTGAATGCTGCAGCTAAAAACAAAACGAGAAAACCTGGTCTGGGAGAGCTGGCAACTGCCCTTCCATTGTTATCACCGTTTTAATGAAACCTAAAATCTCAATTATTTACTTAGACTGTTTTCAGACAGCAGTTCTGCATCTCTGCCTTTTAAACCTCTCTTCAAAAAAAAAACACAAGAGAAAATAAACGTTTTACAATAATAGTATCTTCACAACTCATTCTTTAATAAAATAATCCATCAATACACAAATGTGGATTCATTTTAGACCTCCTAATCTTCCTCTATTAGTAGACGGAAATGCATATATATTACATTGACTCTGAGCATACAAATGTTCACCACTATTTCGATTTCAGTCATTTTACTCCTGCCACAGAATGCCTTTGTCTTTCTTCATCCAAGTCTCCACAAGGTGTCAAAATTTAGTTTTTCTCGCCCTGTCACCTGGGTAGTTTCAAATTGAATGGTAGCAATAATAAGCTCAATCAAAACACACTGGTATTTTTCTCCCTAAACTGCTCCAAAAACTTTCAGGGGTCACGATCAGTGAAAAAGATTTGTCTCATGTATGTTATTGGCAATGTAAATCTGAAAAGTTGTGTCGCCAACACCAAGCTAAAGGCCTCCTTCCCCATTGTGGAATAAATCTGTTGGTGTTTCCACTGGACTCTCCAACCACACGTTACATAACGGAGCACTTCTCATCTTTTCAATAGTCCTTCTGAATGATATAGCTCTCCATGTCTCAGCATAAAAGACTTACATGTTTCCGTCCCTCTTAATGCTCCAACCTCTTTACCTGCTACTACTGGCCTATGCCCAGTAAACCTTACTCTCACAGGCAAATGTTTTAAGAAGATCTCACACATTTTTTCAATCTCTCACAGAAACCAAATTTTGATTTCTGAACTCAATCAGCATCATCAGCCATTTCAGCTTCTCACCTTGCCATTTTAACTCTCAGCTCTTCCACACGAGTTCTCACGACTGCAGGAAGAGAATTGTTTAACTTCTCCAAAATAAGAATCTCTCTAAGAGTGTCTTGGGTTTGTTCTGTTTTTAATACCTTTACCCACTTTTCAAAATTACTTTGTTTGATCCTTTCAAACTCAATGCGCGTTTAACCAGAGACCCTTTTTTAGATTCTGTAATGCTGTCTGTCAGCTTCTGGCACAAGTTCATATGCACTTTCAGTTGGCTTTCTTCACCTCCTCATACTGGCCAGATACCTTATCCGACAGGGATTCAAATACCTATCAGCTTTGATTGGATCAACTAAATCCACATGGCCACTGGTGTCTGCATTTGCTCAGCCACTTCTCAAACGAAATTCAAAAGGCTTCCCCATCTTTCTCATCAAATTTAGAGAATGCCTGGATGCATTTAAACAGTTCCCCATTAGGCCATTGTTTACAATAGGGTTGCTCAACCTCACTAACCTCGTCATCCAGCCGACCGTCTATCTTCATCTCCGCCCTTCTGTCAACTTTCCTCTCTAATTGCTAACTTTTTAAGTTGAAACTCTCTGCTTTTCTTCTGTCCTTTTCTCTCGTTTTCTTCATTTCCCTTTCTTTTATTTCTAAAGTCTGAGTGAAGATTTGTAGCTCGGGTGTCCGTTGTTGTGGTTCTGTTCGCCGAGCTGGAAGTTTTTGCTGCAAACGTTTCGTCCCCTGGCTAGGGGACATCATCAGTGCTGTTGGAGCCTCTGTGAAGTGCTGCTTTGATGTTTCTTCCGGTATTTATAGTGGATTGTTCTTGCCGCTTCAGGGTGTCAGTTTCAGCTGTAGTGGTTTGTATATGGGGTCCAGGTCGATGTGTCTGTTGATGGATGTTCTTGCCGCTTCCGGGTGTCAGTTTCAGCTGTAGTGGTTTGTATATGGGGTCCAGGTCAATGTGTCTGTTGATGGAGTTTGTGGATGAATGCCATGCCTCTAGGAATTCCCTGGCTGTTCTCTGTCTGGCTTGTCCTATGATAGTAGTGTTTTCCCTGTCAAATTCATGTTGCTGGTTGTCTGAGTGTATGGCTACTAGAGATAGCTGGTCGTGTCGTTTTGTGGCTAGCTGATGTTCATGGATGCGGATTGTTAGCTGTCTTCCTGTTTGTCCTATATAGTGTTTTGTGCAGTCCTTGCATGGTATTTTGTAAACTACGTTAGTTTGGCTCGTGCTGGCTATTGGGTCCTTTGTTCTAGTGAGTTGTTGTCTGGGCGTGGATGTTGGCTTGTGTGCTGTTATGAGTCCTAAGGGTCGCAGTAATCTGGCTGTCAGTTCTGAGACCCTCCTGACGTATGGTGGTGTGGCTAGTCCTTTTGGTTGTGGCATGTCCTCGTTCCGTGGTCTATCTCTTAGGCTAATAATACTGTGGCCCGTTTTAGACGTCCACGACAGAGAATTGCCATCCTTGCTTGCAATCTGTCTCGCCCTGTCAGAGTTTTATATATTTCACTTTGATCACCACTCATTTTCCTAAACGGCATGGAATACAAGCCCAGTCGCCCAAACTCTGCTCCCACAACAAGCCCCCAGAGATCAGTCTGGCCATCCTTCACTGCTCTCCCTCAATGTCAGGTTTGTCCTTTATTGGGTAAGGTGATCAAACCTGCACACAATACTGTACAATGTTCGAGATGGGGTCTCACTGTACAGCTGCAGTAAGATATTCTTACTCCTATACTCAATTCTCCTGAAATGAAGGTGAAAACACCATTTATCTTCCTACCTGCTTTCAGTTCCTGAAATATTGCTTTCAGTGACTGGTGTACAGGGAGATCCAGATTCATTTCAATGTCACAGTTCCACACTTGCTGGGTCTATATACGCTGGACAGCGTGCCAATGCCATTCCCAGTATGGACTTCCGGCTTCAGAACTCATTGCCATATATGTACCGAGAGGGCTGCGCAGAAATAAACAAAAATGCACCTTAAGTTCCTTTATAGAGCAACATTTTTCAACCACGCCCTTTCCAAATGGGAGCCTGCCGTTTTATCGTTCCCATCAATGTGCACAGCATCTCATCTCTCCCGATGGTCTCCATCTGCCACGTATTTTCCCAGTAATTTCACTTGTCTCAGTCACTTTGGAGCTTTTTTACATCCCCCTCACCCACCCACGTTCAGTGCTGTCAGCAGAGTTGGGAATATTGCATTTGAGCCCCTCAACCAAAGATATGATATGTATTGGGAATAACTGGGGCCCAAGCCACGATCCTTTCTATATCCTACTAGCTTTCCATTTTTTAAAAAAAATATATATTGTTTCATTCTTTCTCAGTGTTGCCAGCCAGCTCTCCCATTCTAAAACCATGACCATATATTATCCTCAGTCCCACAGGATTCCATTTCGCACAATAGGCTTGGGGCTTTATCAAAATTCTTTTGAAAATCCACTTGAAGTGCATTGACAACTTCTCCATAATTTTGATAAAAGCCACATTTTTCAAATATGATTCCCCTTTCATAAATCTCTGTTGACTTTTGTCTATGCCCATTAATATCGGTCCAATACTTTGTCTAAACTGTCTAGTTGCTAACTTGATTATATTCCCTTTTTCTCACCAGACTAAAGATCCATAGTATTACTAGGAAGTTTTCTTTTTTGTTTTGTATTCCCCTGTGGAGGCATAACCGAAGTGTTTGGTCCACAGTTCTGCTATTTCCCGGTCCTGCAAATTTCTTTCTCGTAATTTTGCCATGAGCGTATTTTCATAAAATATTACAAGTTCTGTCTTATCAACTTTGTTAATATATTCTTCAGAAACCTATCAATTCCTATCTTAAGGTACTCAGTGATTGGCCTTCCACAACCATACAATCACAGAAGCAACGTCTGCGTACTATCAGAAATACAGCACGGTCTACACTAGACCCACTTTCTGACACAATACCTGTAGCCGTAAATCTTAAGGCATTTCAAGTGCACTACCATGTATTATCTAATGGTTTTGAGATTGCCATGACAACTCCCCACTCAAGAATTGTATTTCAGACCCCAACAGACTCTGGGTGAAAAGCAATCCTCAAATCCTCACTGAACCACAAACCCTTCACTTTAAAAGTGTAGCCCTTTGACTAAAAGGAACAACAGCTGTCCATCCACCCTGTAATCCTATGCTTCTGAATCACGCCCCCACCCACCAGCCTCCTCTCCTCCAATCTAAACAACCAAAGCTTATCCAGCTTCTCTCTATAGCTGATATGCTCCATCCCAGGGAACATCCTGGTGAATCTCCTCTGCACCCCCTCCTGTGCACTCACATCCTTCTTGTAATGTGGTTTCCAGAACTACATATAGTATTCCATCTTGGCCTCACCAAAGTTCCGCATAGCTCTTATAGTCTGTGCCTCAATGAATCAATGTTATGTTTACGGCCCCCTATGTTTTCCCAAATTGTGTATTAACCTGTCCATCACATTCAGGGATGTGAGTAGAAGCACCCTCTGACATTCCTAGTGTGCTGCCATTCATTGAGACCTCCCCTGTCTGGTTCCTTCTTCCAAAGTGTATCACCTCATATTTAACAGGGTTAAATTCCACCTGCCATTGAATTCCCAACTGACCATTCCATCTGTATCTTCCCGTAACTTAAGGCCTTCCTCCACACTGCCAACCAACCGGCCAATCTGCGTATCAAACACAAACTTACTTATCACACTCCCCACCTCTCGTCCATATTCACAGCTACATCATTTACGAGTACCATAAATATTTAAGTTGACAATCACACAACATCAGGTTAGAGTCCAACAGGTTTGTTCGGAGGCACTACCTTTCGAACCACTACTTCTTCATCAGGTGATTGTGCGCTTTGATGAAGAAGCAGCGCTTCGAAACCTAGTGCCGCCGAATAAACCTGTTGGACTATAATCTGGTGTTATGCGAGTTTTAGCATTGTCCACCTAGTCCAACACCAGCACCTCCGAATCACAAACAATGAGGGACACAGCACTGAACCCTGTGGTATACCATTGGACACTGGTCTCCAGTCACACAAGCAGCCGTCTATCACCACCGTCTGTGTCCTACGACTAAACTTCATTTGGATGCAATTTGGCAAGTCATTAATGAGTCCGACCTGTTCCCTGGTTATTCTGATTCTGCTGGACACACTTGTGGAATATCTGGAAATTCACCCTAACTTGCCCTGCCAGCAGGTTTCCATGCCCCTGTGTTCGTTAGTCCCCTACGTGTGCAGAATTCCCTCCTTATTGCAGCCTTAATTGGTTTGTTCTTTATCCTGCCATTATTTCCCTTGAATGTGGATTAGACAGCCGGAGAAACATCCTTTTAATTTCCAACTTGTCACTTGTTTTGTGACTTTTATATATTTCACAGTGACCCATCTCTCATTGTTTGAAACTCGAGAGAACACAGGCCGAGCTTCCTCATCAGGCAATCTCACCATCTGAGGAATTAATCTGGAGAATGTCCATTCAACTTCCTCTGTCGTCAGTATATTCTTTCTCAGATTTGGTCACCAAAAATGTACTCAATGTTCCAGGCATAGTACTCACCAACACGCCATTAAACTGCCTCAGCATGTCTTTACATCTGTATTCTGAATCCCTTAAAGCAAAGCAATCCAAACTTTAACTTACCACTTGCATATATTCCTCCAAATAACTTTCACATTCATTGCATTTACGAACTCATTGTGTGAGTTCTTATAGAAAGCCTTCTAATAATCTAAAATATGCCAATTGTACTGGTTCCCCATTATCAATGCTGTAAGAATCAACTTCAAACAATTCCAAAGCTTGTCAAGTATGATTTTCCTTTCAGAAATGCGTACTGATTCTCTCCAATGTTACTCTTAATTTCTAAATAACGATTGTCACATCCTATATAATACACTCCAACAGTTTCCCCACAAATGTCAAGTTAATTGGTCTGCAGTTCTCCACACTATCTCTTCTTCCCTTTGCAGATGCTTGGATCACTACCGTTCATCTATAGTGCTTGGATCACGTTTACTGATGTCCATTTATCTTCAACGGCTTCCAGACTATGCAGAATGCAGTGGGAAATAGAACACAGTCAGTGACAGTGCAACTAATACTTCTATCAGTGGTTTATTTCTGAAGATTTTGGTATGAAGTACATCTGGTTTGTCAAGGTTAGCAATGCTTAATCCAGCTGCATGTTCAAGTAAAGCCTTGTTACTGATATAAATTGACTTTATATCTTTCGATCCACAAGTCCTATATGACGATGTCGTATTTCTGGGTGATTTTCTGGACCTTCCTCCATTAAGACAGATGCAAGGTAACTGGTTATTTACTTGGCCATTTCCCTGTTATCCATAATAAGCTCGTCTCTCCTGATTGCAGATTTCCACATTAGAATATGCTTTTCTCTTTCTTTTGAAATATACATCATAGATTTATGCAGTCTTTATGTTCCTATTTGTTTGTGTGCATGTTCGCTTTTTGATTTCCTTACCCGTTTCTTGGCCCTCCTTTTCTGGATCGTAGATTTATGAGAATTCTCAGGATTCTACAATGGCTGGAATTCTTCTGAAGTCACTTCATGTGCTTAAAATAATCTTTAATTTATTATGCTAATCATTGTTAACTCACTTTCTCACTCTTGGGTGTTCTACCCGAAATAAATAAACATAATTTTCAGACGTTGTAGTATTTATACAAATCTCCTGGTCCTGACCACATATATTCAGGAACACTGCAGGACAGGAAAGACATAGCGGGGGCCCTGGTTCGTACTTTTGCATCATCGGTAGCCAACGGGTGATGTCCTGGAGGACTGGAGGGTAGTGAATGCTGTGCCGTTATTCAAGAAGGGCTACAAAGATATACCAGGGAACTATAGACCAGTAAACCTAAAATCTGTAGCACGTAAGTTACTTGAGAAGATTCTGAGGGAGAAGATATACATGCATTTGGAAAGACAGGGCCTTGCGAATGGGGGATTATGGCTCACAAGTTTGTTAAACTGCTTTGATAATATGACCAGTAACTTTGACAAGGGCATGTTTGTATATTTAGTCTATATTGATTTCATTGAGGCCTTCAATCAGGTTCTACATGGTACGCTCCTCTGGAAGTTGAGATCGCATGGAATTGAGGGGAAGCTGGCAAATTAGGTCCAAAATTGGCTTGATGAAAGGAAGAAGAGGGTAATCATGGAAGGGTGCTTGTCGGACTGGAGGCATGTGATTAATGGAATGCCTCAGGGATCGGTGCTGGGACTATATATGTGTGTGTGTGTGTGTGTGTGGTGTGTGTGTGTGTGTGTGTGTGTGTGTGTATAGTTGTGATTCTGTTCGCCGAGCTGGAAGTTTTTTGCTGCAAACGTTTCGTTCCCTGGCTAGGGAACATCATCAGTGCGTTTGTTGGAGCCTCCTGTGAAGCATATATAAAAGATCCATATATACACACGCATATCTATGATTTAGATGAGAATGTACAGGCATGATTTGTAAGTTTCAAGGTGACACTAAAATAGGTGGAATCGTGGACAGTGAGGAAGGTTATCAGAAATTTCAGAAATTACAGCAGTACATTGATTAGGTGGGGAAGTGGGCCGAGAAATGGCAAATGGAGTTAAATTCAGATAAGTGTAAGTTCTTGCATTTTAGAAAGTCAAATCAAGGCAGGAGTTTCATGGTGAATGGCAGGGTCTTAAGGAGTGCAGTGGAACAGAGTGACCCTGGAATTCAGGTGCACAGTTCTCAGTTAAGTGGAGTCCCAGGTAGACAAGGCACTGAAAAAGGCATTTGACTGACTGGCCTTCATCAGTTAGAGCACTGAATATCGAAATTAGGGAGTTATGTTGTAGTTATACAAGATGTTGGCGAGTCTATACTTGCCACGTCATGTTCAGTTTTGTTCACTTTGCTTGAGGAAGGATGTTATTAAACTGGAAAGAGTGCAGAAGAAATTTACAAGGATGTTGCCAAGACTCAATGGTCTGAGTTATAGTGAGAGGTTGAACAAGCTTGGAGTTTTTACTTTAGAATGTATGAGGCTGAAGGGGATCTGACAGTAGTGTAAAAGATTATGGGAGGCAGTGATTGAGTGAATGCACTCAGTTTTTTTTCCCCAGGATTGGGCAACCACGGACTAGAGGGCATCAAGTTAAGGTCAGAGAGGAAAGGGTAAAAGGGAGCCTGAGGGGCAATTTCTTTTACACACAGAGTAGTAAGCATATGGGGCGGGCTACCAGCAGAAGTGGTTAAGGCGGGTACATTCACAAAGTTTGATAAAACATTTGGACAAGCACACAGGTAGGAAAGGATTAGAAGGATACAGTGAAATATTTTGTTCGGAATGGACCAGTTTGGGCCGAATGGCCTGTTCCGTGCTGTAAGACTCTATGAGTCTAACAACCATTGTTCTCCTACTGAATGTTATATTGTACTTCCCCAATTCACTGGAGCGAACTTGACACTCTAGCCTCTGGGCTTCCATGATGTTTGAACAGATTATTCAAACATTCCACATTGAATGCAGACGCCGTGTAAAATACAACATATTAATGTCACTATTCCTCCAAAGATGCTTCAGAGCAAGGTTAGTAATTAGTCCTTCCGACCACACAATAATCAATGGTGCAGGAGTAGGCCATTCTGCCCTTCGAGCCTGCACCACCATTCAATATTATCATGGCTGATCATCCTTGATCAGTATCACACAGCACCAAATCCGAAATAATCTACCTCTAGTTTGGTTCACAACATACCCTTCAACCTACCTGATATACACTTATGGAATTTATTTTTCACAACATTAGCAGTCACTTAGTAAACTCAGTTTCGATGCAACTTGACACCATCTATTATTACTGCAGAACCCACGAGTATTTGTTACTGATTCACAGGATGGGGGCTTCATTGGATAACCAGTATTTGCTGATCATGCCAGACGGCAGTTAAGAATTAACAGTGTTGTCTTGGACCTGGAGTGACGTGCAGGCCAGACCAGATAAGAACAGTCAGTTTCCTTCACTGAAGGACATTAGTGAACCAGATGAGTTTTCCCAACAATCAACAATGGATTCCTGATCATCATAAACTCTCGATACCAGATACTTATTGAATTCAAATTCCACAATCTGCCATGGCAGGATTTGAATCCATGTCCCCAGAACATTACATGGGTCTCTAGGTTAAGAGCCGAGCGATATCAGTATGTCTTGGCTTCCCTTTGCATATAGTTGCATATCTAATTTCCAGAGCGTATGATGCAAAACATTTGCGCGACAGTTTTGCTTCAGATATATAACACAACAAGTTTGTTTCTCTTTGCTATTTGTAAGATCCACCCAAACTGATTGTGTGGACTCTGATGGACAGGGCCTGTGTCGTTGCTAGTGATAGACTTGGATAAGGCATTCGGGGAGGCTCACCTCGATGCTGAGATGATCTGAAGACATGTCCAGCAATACGGGACAAGCATCAATATCCATGTCGCTCTGTCAGGATAAGTGTCAACGTATATTCTCACTGTTCCCTCACACTCACTGTATATCTGTTACAGAACCTAGCCTCAACCAAGGCTCACGCTCTATCTCCAAATAAGGCTCAAGCACGACCATTTCCGCTGCTGAATTCAATACCTTCCTCCCCAACATTCTCTGTCCCTGATGCAATAGCCCCGCACACTAATAGCACTACATTCATACAACACTATGGACAGACGCCCTCCGGCCACCTCACCATGTCACACCTCACCTGGGAGAAAGTGAGGTTTGCAGATGCTGGAGATCAGAGCTGAAAATGTGTTGCTGGAAAAGCGCAGCAGGTCAGGCAGCATCCAAGGAACAAGAGAGTCAACGCTTCGGGCATAAGCCTCACCTACCCCAACACTAACAGCAGGCACATCCACTCCCACCCTCACTCATTCTCTCCCTTTCTCCATTCCAGGAGAAACAGCCTGGAATAGGCCAGAAAGGGCTAAGCCGAGTGATGGAGTGCTGGATATCCGTTCCCTCATCCCCCTACCATGATATGTGTGGAGGAACCTGGAGAGAGCTGGAGAGGACCAGGAGGCCTTGTGTGGAGATTCTGAAACATCCACGTCCCACCAAACGAGTAAGGAGCAATATTCAGTAAAGAGCAATTCTCAATTCAAACCTACTGTCAGTTCCAAACTCCTCTCTCTCAGTCGCAGAAGAACAGATATCCCATTGCACAGAGATGCAGGCATTGAATTACACAGAAGTATCGGTAAATACCCCAATATACTAACATGCACAATGCATACAAGGAGATAAGCATGCACACACATAGAAGCACACAAAGACATATACCGTCACACACAAATAGACACAAACACAGATAGAAACACACAGGCTGATACACAGACAGACAGGCATAGTCACGCAAATACAAAACAATAACAAGCACATGGACACACACACACATATAAATGCACATTAAGACACAGACAGTAGTGCCATTAAGTCACAAATAAACACTTTTTTTTATTTATAAGGAGATCAAAGATTTTAGGGAGAATCTGACGTTGTGGAACTTACAAGAAATGACTGAATGGTATATCTGACTCGATAGGTCTACTTCTGCTCCTTTTTTAATGCTCATGCGGTGTCATGCTCTTCCTGAGACAGCAGCAGCATCATATTTGATTGGAAAGAGTCAGTGGTAATGTGGGAAAAGATTGGAGGGCAGAATGTTTAATGTCGATTCCTAGTTATTGTACCACTATATCCGAAATGGGGCAGTGATTTGACATGAGGTTAACACAGTTTTTAAAAAATGTGTCCCACAGTGGAAGAAGGATGTCCCTTTCCCTTCACTGTTGTGCTGTCTGTGGTGTCCTCATCCTCAGGGAGCAGTGAAGACTCGGTTAATTAAGGTATTTTAGTTTGAGCTTGACTGATCTTTGCTGGACAGGAGAGTCAATGTTTATTGGGAACAGACAGGAGACAGATGGTCAGACACACTCGGATCAGCCATGAGCATTCTGAATGGTGTCATCAAATGGCCAACTGCTGCCCCTTTCCAATGTGTTGTTCCATCAATCCACCTCCCGGCTATTACAGGAATATACTGCTGCCCCTACTCCATGTGTTGTTCCCTCAATCCACGCTCCCGGCCGTTAAAAGATATACTGCTGTCCCTACCCCGTGGGCTTGTTCCCTCAATCCACCTCCCAACGCGATTACAGGGTAGACGGCCATCCCATTCAGCCAGACTGTATCTTTACAATGAGACGGGAGGAGAACATTCTATCCCTAAAAAGAATTACACAGGAATATAGGATGAAGTAATTCAGCTCGTTGAGTACATTACACAGCCCAGAACGAGGCCATTCAACCCGCCTGAAGTGCTGCACAGGAACAGGGATGCTGTCACTAACAGGAAATGGTAGAGATATATGATTTTTTTAAACAAAACTGTAACTAGTTTTGACTCAGAGATCACTGTAGGGTCATCAATGATCAATAATCTATGTCAAATATCTGGATGAACGGACTGAATGGATCAAAGCTGAACTACCTTGTACACCAAAATGATCATTCAATAGATCTTCAAATGGAGGTAGTGAATCTGCATTAAGATGTATACAGGGAAGGTTAGTGACGGATACCCTCAGCAGAAATAATATAATGTAGTTGTCTATTGCAGTCAGGAACAATTTAAATGGAGAGAGATTGCAGAACTCTGCGATGCAGATGTTTTTTCATATTCCTGGTACATGAATCATATGAAGTCTGTCTGCAGATGCAGCAAGCGATTCGGAAGGTAAGTGGAATGATGCTGTTTGTGGGCAACGGGTATTGGGTTTAATTAGTAATATTTCACTGTATCTGTACAGGGCATTGCTGAGACCACATCAGATACACTGGGGGCAGTTTTGATCCTCCAAACTAAAAATAAAACCGGATACAATTCCTTTCAAAGATGTTCGAGATGCTTCCTTTTACTCATTCCTGAAATGAAGGCCTTTTGTTATCGGGAATTATCTGTTTCGATCTTAGATGAGAAATCTTATTGAACTACGATTTTCAGAAAGTCGTTCAGCTGGATACATATTTTCTCTTGGTTAAGAAGACTAAAGCTAGATAATTTTTTTTGAATGAGATGCATTGGTATTTACACAAATATTATGAAGATATCAACCATTTTTAAAAATTACGCAGATGCATATAAACATCTCATCAAATCATAAAACGGGCACATTATTTTCTTTTGCTAATGAAAGGCACTGCACAACAACAGCAATAATGCTGCATACAGCATGCAGTCTATTATCATCCATTCAGAGAATTTACATGGAGGTGCACATGGTCCAGTTTGGTTTTCAGTTGACATTCTTGTGTTTTTCTACACAGAGACAGAGAAAAATATTACTTGCTTCAGAAGCAGCAGCCAATTGTCTCTATCTCTCTGTCTCTTACTGTGTTCTGCCTGAAAACAAGGCGTGAGAGCAGAAAAAATCCTGAGTCATCTTTACCACTCGTAGAGGATTCCTGATGAGGATTCATAGGAATCTCTGTATAGCTCGAAGAAAAGGGAATTCAGCCAAATCCAACTGTTCCAGGAAGAACTCCGCATTCCCAGACATTTGTGTGAGCAGATTAAGTTCAAAGTCAGAAAAACATTTGAGACACTATCATTTTACCATTTGTTCGCAGTTCAACTTTCTGTGTCCCAGATTTTCTCGAAAATTACCCAG
>NW_026868389.1:0-50738 GCF_020745735.1 Hemiscyllium ocellatum
GACAATCAACTCTGGTTCAATAGAGAATGCAGGAGGGCATGCAGGAGCAGAACCAGGAATATACGAAGATGCAATGTTAAATCAGCTGAAGCTTCCAAACAGAATACTTTGCGTGCCAATAACATAAACAGCAAGGACAGACTGGACTGAGCAATCCCCACAAAGAATGCATCAGATTTAAGTTCTGCAGCCCTCCTCATCTGATCTTTGGATGTGTTGGACGATTAAACAACTCACTGGAGTAGGAGTCTCCACAAATATCCCCATCCTCAAGATGGAAGCGCCCAGCACATCAGGGCAAAATATAAACTGAAGCTTTCGCAGAATGATCTTCACTCAGAAGTTTCGAGAGGATGATCCATTTCGACCTCCACCCCGTGGTCCCTATCATTACAGAGAGCAGACTTCACAAGTTCGATTGACTGATATCAAGAAATGATTGAAGGTAACTGTGTACTGTAAAGGTTATAACCTCTGATAACTTGCCGATAATAGCCGTGAACGACATGTACTCCAGAATTCCCCGCTTCCCTAGCCAAGCTGTTCCACTACGGTTACAAACTGACAATGGAAAAGCTGCTCAAGTATGTTCAGTACATAAAACGCAGAACAAATTCAACCTGGCCAAATACCGCCTCATCAGTACACTATCCTTCATCAGTAAAATAATGGAAGTTGTCATCAATAGTGTTATCAAGCAGCACCTGCTCATTAAAACCTGCTTAGGGACGCCCCGTTTGGGTTTGCCAGGATCACTCAGCTCCTGAACTCGTCACAGCCTTGGTTCAAACATAGAAAAAGGAACTGAATTCCAGCCCTTGACATCAAGGCAGCATACTGTCAACTATGGCATAAAGGAACACCAGCAAAAAGGGTATCACGGCTAATACTCCATTATTGGTGTCATACCTGACAGATAGAAAAATGGTCATTGTGTTGGAGGTCAGTCATCTCCGTTCAGAACATCTCTGCAGTAGTCCCTCTGGATAATGTGGATTTCGTTTGCTCCATGAACTGGAATGTTCATTTTACAGACGTTTCATCACCATTCTACGTAACATCTTCAGTGGCCCCGCCGATGAAACCTAGGTCCAAAAATCTTCCGTGGCTTCATCAATGACCTTCTCTCCATCATAAGGTCAGAATAGGGATATTTGACAATGACTTGCACAATGTCCAGCACCATTCGCAAATGCTCAGATACAGAAGCAGTCCATGCCTAAAGGCAACATGATCTGGACTATCTCCAGACTTGGGTTGACAAGTGGCAAGTAACATTCGCATCACACAAAAGCCAGACAATGACCTTCACTAGTAAGAGACAATAAAAACACTTGGTATTCAAGCAGCATATTTGTCACTAAATTCCCACCCCACCCCTATCAATGCACTTGGGGTTACCATTGACCAGAAATTCAACTGGATTCGCCACATAAATATAAGAGCTGATCAGAGGATAGGAATACTCCGTGAGTAACTCACCTCCTGTCTTCCCAAAGCGTGTCAACCATCCAGAAGGCACAAGTCAGGACTGAGATGGAATACTCCCGAGTTGCCTGACTGAGTGCAGCCACAATGACAGTAAAGAAGCTTGACACCATCCAGGACAAAGCAGCCCAATTGCTTGGCACCACATCCACAAGCATTCGCACCTTTCACCTCCAACTCTCAGTGGCAGCAGTGTGTACTATCTACAAGATGCACTGCAGAAATTCTCCAAAGATCCTCAGACAGCACCTTCCAATCCTACGAGCACTTCCATCTAGAATGACAAAGGCAGCAGGCTTTGGCGAACACCACCGCCTTCAAACTCTCCTCCAAACCAGTCAACATCCTGAGTTGGAAATATATCACAATTCTTTCACTGTTGCTGGGTCAAAACCCTGTAATTCCCTCCCTCATAGCATTGTGGGTCAACGCACAACAGGTGGATTGGTACAAGAAGGCAGCTCAGCACCACCTTTTCTAAGGGACAACTAGGGATGGACAAGAAATGATGCACCCATCCAGCGATTCCCATATCCAAAACAAACGTTTAAGAAAGTTAGGGAGAATATTTGTAGCTCGGTTGCTCGTTGTTGTGGCTCTGTTCGCCGAGGTGGGAATTTGTGTTGAAGACGTTTTGTCCCCTTTCTCGGTGACATCCTCAGTGCTTGGGAGCCTCCTGTGAAGCGCTTCTGTGATCTTTCCTCCGGCATTTATAGTGGTTTGTCTCTGCCGCTTGCGGTTGTCAGTTCCAGCTGTCCGCTGCAGTGGTCGGTATATTGGGTCCAAGTCGATGTGCTTATTGATTGAATCTGTGGATGAGTGCCATGTCTCATGTAGTCTGGCTGTCAGTTTTGAAATGTTTTTGATGTATGGTAGTGTGGCTAGTCCTATTGGTTGTGGCATGTCCTCATTCTATTGATGAAATTGCGGGGGTATCTGTTTTTGGCGAAACAGATGCAGAAAAGAGGTGTTCTTCCTCTTTTTGCAGTTCTGGTGTGCTGCGGCGTGTTGTGGCCCTTTTGAATAGTGTCTTGATGCAACTTCTTTTGTGTGTGTTGGCGTGGTTGCTTTTATAGTTCAGGACTTGGTCTTTGTGTGTGGCTTTCCTGTATATTTTTGTGCTGAATTCTCCGTTAGGTGTTCTCTATACCATCACGTCTAGGAATGGGAGTTGGTTGTCCTTTTTCTTCCTCTCTCGTGAATCGGATTCCTGTGAGTGTGCCGTTGAAGATCCGGTGTGAGTTCTCTATTTCTGTGTTTTTAATGATTACAAAGGTGTCATCCACATATTTGACCCACAGTTTGGGTTGAATTTGCGGTAAGACTGTTTATTCTAACTTTTGCATTACCGCTTCTGCTATGAGTCCAGAGATGGGTGAGCCCATGGGTGTGCCGTTGATTTGTTCACATATTTGTTCATATCAACAGATGCCTAAGGGAAAGACAACGGAACGAGGACATGCCACAACCCAAAGGACTGGCCACACTACCATACATCAGGAGCATTTCCTGACTGACAGTCGGACTACTGCGACCACTAGGACTAATAACAGCACACAAACCAACAGCCACTCTCAGAGAATACTCACCAGGACGAAAGACCCGATACCCAGCATGAGCAAAAAAAATGTAGTGTACAAAATCCCATGCAAGGACTGCACAAAACACTACATAGGACATACAGGAAGACAGCTAACGACCCGCATCCATGAACACCAAATAGCTATTAAACGACACGACCAGCTATCCTTAGTAGCTACACACGCAGATGACAAGCAACATGAATTTGACTGGGACAACACTATTATTATAGGACAAGCCAAACAGAGAACAGCCAGGGAGTTCCTAGAGACATGGCACTCATCCACAGATTCAATCAATAAGCAGATCGACCTTGACCCAATATACCGGCCACTGCAGTGGACAGCTGGAATTGACAACTGGAAGCGGCAGAGACAAGCCACAATCAATGCCGGAGGAAACATCACAGAAGTGCTTCACAGGAGGCTCCCAAGCACTGAGGATGTCACCTAGACAGGGGACAAAATGTCTGCAACACAAATTCCCAGCTCGGGGAACAGAACCACAACAAAAGTTTAAGTAGTCCCAATTTGAGCACCTCGATGGGACAGTTTGTCTGATTTGAACATGAACAGGAAAGCAGTGTTTCTGATGATGAACATTTTAGACCTTTCTGTTATTAGAAGGGTGATCAGTGTTCCATGAAATATTATTGCTGAGCGCTGTGATAAATTTCATCTGTTTTGTTAAATTCAACAATATTAGCGTAGCAGGATCGATCCTTCAAAATAACCAGACTGAAAATGACAATCATTTTAGAGACAATGTACTCCCGCCACATGAGAGTCACGGATAGCAGCTTATATTCAACATATTACTGCGCTTCTGGCTGACACTGAATCATCCCAGCATTCATATTACAGGGGTTACCATTGACCAGAGGGTGAAGTCAAATCAACATACAGATACAAAGGTTACAACAGTAGGTCTGAGATTTACAATTCTGCACTGAATAATAGACTGTATGACCATAAGGGCATGAGATATAGCAATAGATTTAGGTCATTCAGCCTATCTCTTCACTCTGAAACTGTGCCATTTTGTCTTAGTCTCTAAAACTAGTGGAAATATCTTCTATACTCTAACTGTATAAATCGATGCAGTAATCGATCAGTTTCAAACAGTTGCACCCCCTCCTATTCTTCTAAATTCCATTGAGTACAGACATAGAGCCCTCAACTGCCGCTCATATGACAAGCCATCATTCCCAGGATAGATCATGTCCAACACCCGTAGATCCTTTCCCAGAACAGCTCACAATAATCCAAATGCTGCCTGACCATAGCCCATTACATTCTCAGCAGTATGTCTCCGCCCTTGTATTCTCACTCTCTTGAAATGAACGTTAGCATTGCATTTGCTTTCCTAACTGCCAACTGCACCTGCGCATTAACCGTAAGAGAGGGTGAGGACTCCAAACTCCTTCTGTGCTTCAGATTTCATGAAGGCTTTTAGAACATAGTATCTGCCTGTATTCTGCCTACTGAATTGCATAATCTCACATGTTCCCATATTGTGTTCCATCAGCCACGTGTTTTCCTAGTGTCCTAATCTGTCCAAGTCTTTCTGCAGCCTCCCCACCTCCTCAATATCACCTGCCTATCCAATCATCATTGTATCATCTGCAAACCTGGTAAAACTTTCTGACTACCTAAGGACTGTCCACCATTGAAAAGACACAACGCTCAAGATGCTTAACTCCATTCAGGTTAAAGCAGCATGACTGGAATTACACCTGCAATGTCTTCACTCCTTGCACCACTGGCACTGACACCCTGCACACCATTTTATTATGAATTTTCCGCATTATGGTGACACAGAACTTGATGGCGCATGATCCCAGTCCATCAATGGCAATCTGTCTCAATGCTGACTGTGTGGTGCTCACACCGACCAATGTCATTGTATGTTGAAGACAACAGAGGGAGTTGGGAGGAGGGGATGTCGGTCATAAATGACTGTGTGACTGTCACTGAGGGCTGACATCAGCCGCGAAAGCCCCAGATGTACCTGTGTCTATTGTCACCACTGCAGGCATGGTCAGTCTGTCAGTGCGTCAAATCAAAGAAAGTGATGGGCCTGGACAGTGTTTCTGACTGAGCACACAGATCCTGTTTGTACCAACTAGCAGAGGTATTCACATACAACTTCAGCTTCTCCCTGCAGAAGGCGAAGTCCCAAATTGATTCAAGAAGGCTATCATCATCCTTGTAAGTGGGAAAGCACATGTAACATGCACTCAGAGACGAACATCCAGTGACCCCGACGTCTAATCATGAAGTGCTTTGAGAGGCTGGTTATGGCCTACACAAACTCCAGTCTCCCAGCCTGCCCAGCTGCACTATAATTTGCCAACTGATTTCCTGGGTTCACAACAGATGCCATATCCGAGCCTACACTCATCCCTGGAACATCTGCACAAAAAGAACACTTACACCAGACTCCTGCTCATTGACTAAAGCTCCACCTTCAAAATCATTATCCCTTACAGACTAATCACAAAACTCCGTGACCTTGATATCTGTTCCATCCTTTGCAATTGGCTCCTCAGATTTCTGACCCACAATCGTGAAGATAGATTAAAACCACCTCGTCCACAATAACAATCAACACGAAAGCTGCAGAAGGATGTGTTCTCAACACCCGACAATACTCCCTGTACACCCACGGCTGTACCCCCAGCCCACTACTGTCCTCCCTATACACCCATGGCTGTGCCCTCAACACCTTACTGTACGCCCTGCACACCCACTGATGTGCCCTCAACCCCTTAATGTATTCCCTGTACACCCACGGCTGTGCCCTCAGCTCCTTATGGTACTCCAGGTACACCCACGGCTGTACCCTCAACCAACTACTGTACTCCCTGTACACCCACGGTTTTTTCAGCAGCCCCCTTATGTTCTCCCTGTACTCCCACGGCTGTGTCCTCAGTCCCCTACGTAATCCCTATACAGCCACGGCTGAGTTGCCAAATTCTAAATAACACCAGCTACAAGTTCGCTGATGACATCACTATAGCAGTACGGATATTAAACAACAATGAATCAGAATGCAGGAAGGAGATATAGGGCTTGGCGGCAAGGTATATTGATAATGACCTCTCTCTCTAATCCGGAAAGTGTAAAGGACTGTTCACTGACTTCATGAAGAAAGGAGGGAACATACTCTATCTACATCAACCGTTTGAGTGAGTGCAGAGCATGAAGTCCTTTGCAGTGGTGATAACTCACAACCTGTCCTGAACTTCTCACATAGGTCCGACGGTTGGGAAGGTTCAACAATGCCTCTCCTTCCTGAGGTGATACAGGAAATTCAGCATGGGCTACTTCTACGGATGCATCATTGACAACGTATTGTCCCGGTGCAGAACAGCCTGGTATGGCAACTGCTCGACTTAGGATCGTGAGAAACTACAGATGGTTGGGTGCACAGCTCTGACCAACACGGACTCTAATATTCCAACCATTGATTCCATTTACATGGCTCGTTGCCGCAGAAAGGCTGCTAACATCTACCCCAGATTACAGAGCGATGGGAGACATGAAATAGCTGGGACATTAACACATATCTTTGTAGCATCCTTGAACACGGCTGAGTTCACGGAAGACCGGAAAATTGTTAATCCCCTTGTTTAAGAAAGGTAGTAGGGATAATCCAGTCAATTATAGACCGGTAAGACTGATGTCAGGGGTAGGGAATCTGCTAGAGAATATACTAAGGGTTAGGATCTACTCTCATTTGGATGAAAATAGCCTTGTCAGTGATGGACAACATGGTTTTGTGCAGGGAAGATCATGTCTTACCTACTCAATAGAATTCTTTGAGGAAGTGACAAAGTTGATTGATGAGGGAGATACTGTAGATGTCATGTACATGGACTTCAGGAAGGCGTTTGGTATGTTTCCCCATGGTCGGGTTTTGGAGAAAGTGAAAGTCACATGGTGCGTTAGCTACGTGGATAAAGAACTGGCTGGGCAACAGGAGGCAGAGAATAGTAGGGGGAGAGAGTTTCTCAAAATGGAGAACTGTGACCAGTGGTTGCATTGAAGATGTTTCTGGAAAGATACATAAATGGACAGGGATCAAATGGATCCTCACAACCTGAAAATGGACGACAGGTTTAGATAGAGGATTTGGATTGGCGCAGGCTTGGACCACCGAATGGCCTGTTTCTGTGCTGGAATGTTTTGTTCTAACATTGTCAAAGACCCATCACACCCCAGTAATGGTCTCCCACAACCTCTTCCAACAGGCTAAAAGATATGGAAGCTTGAAAACACAGAGCAGCTGGATCAGTAACAGCTTCTTCCTGACTGTTATTAGACTGATGAATGTACTCTCTAATCTCA
Organism: Hemiscyllium ocellatum; assembly: GCF_020745735.1. NCBI lineage: Eukaryota > Metazoa > Chordata > Chondrichthyes > Orectolobiformes > Hemiscylliidae > Hemiscyllium > Hemiscyllium ocellatum. Next base: position 7,422 of record NW_026868389.1, read on the forward strand.
GATAATACTGATCTTGGTCATGTTGATCTCACCTCGCACACGCTCTGTGCAGTGTAACCTATATGCCTCTCAGGCATGTTTTACAACTATTGTTTTGCACATCCTTGCTTACTATGATCAGCCTGTACACCTTGGTACAGGTCAAAGTAAATCCTTATCTCTCTCCCCCAGCTCACTCCGAGCTCTCTCTATTCCTCAACCCCAGCACCTCCCATTCCCCATCCTCAGCTCACTGTGTGTTTTGTGTCTCACTATTTCTCTCACACTGTCTGTTTTCTTGTATTTTCCTTTTCTCTGGCTTCTGTTTCTTTCCCTGAACTTAATATCTCCCCTTCTCCCTGTCCATGTGACTGTTTGTTTCTTGTTTTGTTTCCTTTCTCTGTTTTACTGACTGTCCTTCTGTTTCCCTCACTGTGTTCTCTCTCTCCTTATACGTGTCTGTCTAGTTCTCCCTCTTTGTGATGGTGATAGCTTCTCTATTTTTTGGAAGCAGATGATGGCTCTTTGGTTGGATGTTGGCAATAAAATAAACTCAACTGTGTTTTGGTATCTTGGACATAATTTAAATATATTGGTTAAATTTCAATTGTTGTCAAAAAAGCAACCAAAACTTGAATATTCACTTAACAGCCAATTGCTACACATACTGGCACTGCCTTCTCCCAGTGCTCTGCATACTGGAAACTTAAAGCATTCTATTCTTGTGCACAATAGTGTGATGGTAACAGCTCTTCCCAAGACCATAAGAAACTACAGACGGTTGTGTGCACAGCCTGGACTATCATGGAAGCCAACCTTCCATCCATTTATACTTCTCATTGTCAGTGAAAGGCTGGCAACATCAAATATCTCTCCAAAGCCGGTAATTATCTCCTACAACCTCTTCCAAAATGGAGAAGATACAGAGGCTTGAAAACATGGACCAGCATGCTCAGGAATACCTTCTTCCTTACCTTAATCACACTGACGAATTGAAATCTCTAACTTTTCAAATAATATTAATCTTGTGAAAGTCGATCTTGCTTTGCACACCTCCTGTGCAGCTGTCACCTTGTGTGTCTCACTCTGTGTAAGTGCCATTGAGGCTCAAGGTCTTCTCAAGGGCAAGAAAATGAGTGAACTAATGCTGGCCCAGCCATTGGTACCTACTTCAATTTAATAAATATAAGAAGATGACGACACTCAGTGAAGACAGACAAGTGGGATCAAATCGCTTTAAACGTGATCTTAGATATATACAGGTTTCCCTTGGTATCTGAAAGTAGAGTGTTCCTACAAAACCTTTCATAAGCTGATATGGCGTAAAGCAAAGTAGCATTAATTTATTTGGGAAAACAATCATCTTTCTTGGGAAAAGTGAAAATCCTCTTCGGATTTGTTTTGGTTAGTGAAAACAGGATGTAATGGAGGCTTTTCGGAAACTGAAGTGGCAAACAGCGAATTTTTGAAAAGCGGGATAGACATGTACCGGCATGGGCATGATATTCAGGAAGATGGGAAAAGTTAAAAAATAAATAAGGTGAATCTCACATTTTATTTCCATCCGAGCTGATTAGCAATCGCTTTGTTTGCTCTTTTCTTCTAACTCTCTTTTTCTCTATCGATTTAACTCACTCCTCCTCCCCTTCAAAGCAGACTTCCCTGTGACCACATTATTCACACTATTTTCCAACTATTTTCAGTTCAGAAAAGCTCCCCAGCACTTTCTGTTCTTTTCTTTGCATTTATTATGCAATTTCAGATCTCCAGCATCTTCATTTATTTGGTTTAATCTTCAAAATCGCTTGAAGCAATGTCTTTAGTTTACTAAGCTTTGCTTCTGAATTATATCCAGCGACATTCCTTCTCTGACACATTGTCCTAACCATGAAGTAACGTCTGAGACAAGAACAATTTTGTGATTGAAATACTAGCAACTGGAAAAGTGGCCAGAAAAGAGCTTGAAACATAAAGTCTGAATTTTGCCAACGTGAAGCCAATGGGTTGTTCAGCCACAGCACTGACGCAAAGATGGACATTGGGGATATTATGAGCTGGTAGAGGACAGGGTTGGTGCCAGAGGGAACATGAGACATACATCATTTCAGTGCAAAAGGGGATCTCGAAGTTGTTCACAGTTTTGTTCTCAGATGTTTGTAAGTGATCTGCAATTCAGATAAATGGAGAGAGCAATTTGAATTGAAGATAATAGTTTCTTTCTCTGACAAATATAGATAACAGAAATTGCAATGAAGTTCAAATTTGTTTATGGGATTAATGAATGGGCAGAGGTAGAGAACACCAGCAATAGTGAGAATAGGTTAGTCACACACCCTCCACCCCGCCCAAAATGATATTCAGCACCGCTAATATCCGATATGGTAGAAATTCCCAATAGAGGGAAATGTTGAAAAAGACCCAAGGAAAGCCTCCTCTCCATTGGTGTAATTATCCAGTCCATTATTCTCAGATTCAGACCTGTCCTCTCCACGTCGGTGCAGCTGCTGATCTCTGTTACTGTTGGAGCTGATGCATCTGCTCCTACACTGGGATAGTGCACTGTCACCAATAGGAGAGGGAAACCCTCCAGCGACACAGTTGCATTGCATGGAGACTGATAGCAATCACAGTCACTGAGCAAACAGTTCGAGCTTTCAATACAGCATATTCAGTTCACAATATAACTGGACTGGCCTGGATGTTGACATTGCTGGCCTTTGGTCACATCTCCCATCACCAATTGCTCTAGTGAAGTCAGTTGTGAGGGAGAATGATGGATGTTTTCTTATTGCAGGCTACATGACTCTGCTCTGTTGTACGTTTGCAATGCTGTAACCATCTTACCCAGAATTTAAGCCGCTCCACTAAAAAAAGAAACACAGTCAGGATGTTTTACTTGCTGATCTCTCCTCCACGGGAACAAACCAGCCAACACACTGTCACTGGGAACAGTTGCCCTGAACATAGACAGGAAGTGTAGACTTCTCTGAATGTTCCTCTCACTGCTCTAATAAAGAAACGTTGGACCTTCCATTCATAACATGCTTCAGTAATTAAATTATATAAATTGACAAACATGTTAATGCAGTTTTACTTGCTGTAAAACAGTCCAAAACCAAAAGTCGACTTATTCATTAAGACTTATCAGGTCATGTTTAGCTAGGAATTAGGGCGGAATGGGGGCAGTGGCTGTGGAGACTGCATGGGAAGTACAATGATATTCCCCAGTTATCATCACTCTTAACGTCAGATAGAATTGAATATAGTTCACAACAAGGAACGAGCCAACGGTTGGGAGATGCAATGCTGAATGACAATATGAACTGAACAGGATTATTTTAAATGCGATAAACTGAACTATATTTTATATACAAACCATTTAATCATTGGGAATACAGATTGAGTAGGGTCATCACACCTGAAACATTAACTTTGATGTCTCTTCACAGATACAGCCAGACCTGCTGAGCTTTCCCTCCAAAGTCTGTTTTTGTTTGAGATTGATCATATTGTTCATATCTGGCAGAATGCTTACAATTAAAAGCAGATGCTAATAACAAAATGTACAGGGCTACGGGGACTATACAGGACAATAATGGTAGAAATGTCGCTCATTCCAAACTGGAGGAGGCAATGGGCTGAGTTTTCACCACCTTTCCGTAATAATTCTATGTAATGCATTGAAAGCTTTTGGAGATTGGGGAGACAAGCTAGTTCAATGAAAGACACAGAATGTTCCATCATCAAAAATTATCCCTATTATTTCATGAAGTTCAGCTGCCTCTCAAATGCATTTTCAAACAAAATAGATTTCCAGAGATTTCCAGAAATTTACAAGATGTTCAGAATGTTTTTTGTACTTTGTATCTTAAAGAAGAAACATATTTCGGCTGTAATTCAGGTGTCACAGACACACCAACTGTAATAGAAACAAGAAAGTGCCACATTGTCCAAATATTACCAAGGTCAACACGTAGACCTGTCAAGAAACATGAAATACAGAGATAATGAAAACATAAAAAACAAACAGAAAATGCTGGAGAAACGAAAAAGATGAAGAAGTATCTGCAGAGACAACAGAATTAACATATGTCATATGATGTGACACTGTCCTGAAAAGTCATGTTGGAGTGAAAGGTTAATTTTTTTGCATCTCTGCTGAGATGTTACCAGATCTACTGAGTTTCACTCCAGCTCTTTTGATTTCTTTCTTCTTTCTGAACTGTGACTAAGTGTTGGTCTGAATGATAGCAGCAAAGCTGTTATCTCAGTTGAATATCGAATAACTTGTTATGAACATTAAATGAGAAATTTGAAAGTTCCTATTTTTGACAGGGCTCTAAATATCGGTGACGTATTGCATTGTGAGAACTTGCGATGAAAATGTTGAAACAAAACAGGAGTTGCTGTAAATGCTCAGCAGGTCTGGCAGCATCTATGCCGACAAATCAGAATTAACGTTTCAGGTCCAGTGCCCCTTCCTCAGAACTGATGGTAACACGGAAAATGTTGGTTTATATGTAGAAGAGACTGGATAGCTCTTAATGGAGACTGTTAGTAGCTAACAATAGAGTGTGAGTAATGGAAAGCTATATGACAACTCGAGGAGAAAGTGAGGTCTGCAGATGCTGGAGATCAGAGCTGAAAATGTGTTGCTGGAAAAGCGCAGCAAGTCAGGTAGCATTCAAGGAGCAGGAAATTCGACGTTTCGGGAAAGAAGGGCTTCTTCCCGAAATGTCGAATTTCCTGTTCCTTGGATGCTGCCTATTTGACAACTCTGCCTGGTGGATGGGTAGGGGGCTAGGACATAGGGGAGTTCAGGCTCGAAAATTATTGAACTTGATTATGAGTCTAAAGGGCTGCAGGGTCCGCACATGGAAAATGAGGTGTTCTTCCAGCTTGCGCTGACCATTTCTGGAACACTGCAGCAAGCTAGACACAGAGATATCGGCCAGGGAACAGGATGGGCTGTTAAACTGTCAGGCAATTGAAAGCTCAGAGTCATTTGCAGTGGTACAACTTGGATGTTCTGTGAAGCGGTCACCCAGTCTACTGTTCATTTCCCCGATGGAGAGGAGACGACATTGTGAGCAGCGCATGTAGTAGACCGGATTCTGGGAAATGTTGGTAAGGTGCTGCTTCACCTGGAGGGCATAGTTGGGCCCTTCGATACTAATGAGGTTGGAGGTTAATGGGAAAATGCTAAACCTCTGGCAGGGGAAGAGAAGTGGACCTGTGTTAAGAATGAATAAAGAGTAGACCAGTGTGTCCTCGAGGGAATGATCCTTCTAGAAGGTGGACAATGGGGGAGAGTTGAATATGTCCAGGTGGGGGCATCTCGCTGGAGGTGGGGGAAATGCGGGCTGATTATCCTCTGCATGTGAATGTTGCTGGGATAGTAGTTAAGGACAAGGGAAAAGCCGTTGCTAGAGGGAAGGGGAGGGAAAAACTTGAAGTGCAGGAGATGGGTCAGACTCGGTTGAGGATCCTGTTGACAACAACGATGGGGAATCCCTTAATTGGGGAACAAGGTGGACATTTCAAAGGCCTCCTTGTTGAATTTAGTATCATCAGAAGCAATGTGGTGGAGACGGAGGAACTGGGGAATGGAATTGAGTCTACGCAGGAAACTTGGTGTGAGGACGTATACTCCAGGAAGCTGTGGGAGTCGGTGGGTTAATACTGGACATCAGTGGCTTGTCTATCCCCAGAAATGGAAGCAGAGATGTTGAGGAAAGGAAGGAAGGAGTCAGAGATAGACCAGATGAAAGTGTTGGAGGGGTTCAAATTCCAAGCGAAATCGGTGAACTTTTCCAATTCCGGACAAGATAGAGAGGCAGCAGCGATGATATCATCGATATACCGGACAAACATTGTGGATGGGTGCTGAAATAGAACTGGAACAGGGAATGGTCGAAGTACCCCAAGAAGAAACAGGCATACGTGTGTATCCATGCACTTCCTCTGTGTGGCAGGAGCAGGCTGAAGCAATTGGTCTGCCCAGGCAGTTCTGTTTTAGCGGGGAGATAGAAGTGAGCACTGCTATCAGAGGACCATCAAATTGGGGGCAGTTAGTGGGGTGAGGTGAGTGGGGCAGGAATCTTCAGCTGAAATATGGTCAGTTATCATAGTTGATACAATGCCATGATGTGCCGTGGTAGAGTCATCGTGCAGGGGGAGATTAGAGGAGGTATCTGAGAGAGGGCATTCAACCTCTTCAATTTCGAAATCAGTCCAGCAGACTTATAGGGACAGACTGAGTAACACAGTTAGGGTTGAATGTAAGCACATGGAATGTAGGCTGTTCGGACAGTGACAGGTTGGATTTGGCGAGGGGAGTGCAGAGAAATTAAGACAACCAATGTCATGTGGAGATTTCTCAATGAACCGATTTAGTTCAGGTAAAGGCCAGAGGGAGGGGTCCAGGTGGCCGGAGAGTGTTGCAGCTGGGTAACGGGGTATATGCGACAGGGAGAGGAATCTTGCCAAAAGAAATGGGCTCTGAGGCGAAGAGAGCGGAAGATCTCAACTTAATGTCATACCTAAAATTCTTTAAAGTGGGGGCACACAGAGGTAAAGTTTAGATATTTGCTAAGTACAGAACCTTCAGTATCAGAGAGTGGAAGTTCAGGAGGTATGGTGAATAAACGACAGTAGGTGGAGTTGGGAGAGGGCATGGAGTCAGAGGACAGGGTATGGGAGTGGAGGAAGTTTCCAGAGGGTCAAGGGCATCTCCACGTTGTTGCAAATTGTGTGCCCAGTGCATCTGGTTAGCACGACGAATAAGCCGGTGAATAAATTAGAATTGTGGAGTGGTGCAGCCTTGAGACAATATGATGCGTTGCTGCTGGACAGAGAAAATGTTGATCTCAGTAGTACTGATGTCGCACGATCAGTCCTCAGAAAGTAACTGATTGAAAATAATTGGGAAGGTAATCTTATTGTAACATCCTGATTTCACTGGAGTGACACTCAACAGCAAGGTCTTACTTTTGTAGACTTTAGACCAATCTGAAAACATAATATATCTTGATGTTAACAGGACAAATTTATCCGTGGTTTGTGAATACACTGGCAAGGGCAGAGTTTATTTCTCATTCCCAATAGCTCTGGGGAAAGTGTCGTTGTTCAGTGAGGAAATTACCAGTGCAGAATTTCCTGCGATTCTCATTGACCACAATTTACTCAGGATCCCTGATGTCACATGAGTCAAATACTACTTTGATGTAACGCAAGTTACTCTGACCTCAAATTAACTGACATTGGAAAATCAGTGAAATGAATAAAAAAACAAAGCATAGTACACGGCCTATTTGAACAATGTGCTCACTCTACTCACATTTTTTTAAGGGAAAACTGATGCCTGGATTTCTGATTCTGAGGAGAGGTTTGTCCTATTTGTGATAAGGATGTTTGGTTAAATACTGTGACAGAGAGACAGAAAGAAACTCCACTCTGTACCATGAGGATCAAAACCAGCCTATTCACGGTGCATCAGACAATGACGGAAACGCACTATTGTCTGTTCCTATTGGACATTGATCATCTCAATCTCATCATTGACTGATGACAAATAGCAGCACAGATGTCAGCGGCTTCCATTATCACAGTTGGAAACCAAAAAGGGGAAGGGATGGCCAGAGAAAGTGGGAGTAATCGGGGAAGTGGTGTAACTTACAGTGGCAGTGGCAGAAGAAGTGTGTGAAGGGAGATAATCAGTGGAAGAGTATGTAGCAGCAGAAGGGGTAGTGCAAGGGGAGTAGGAGTGTAAGAAAGGAATAGGACGGAGGAGGAAGAATGGCAGATGAAGTTTTAGTGACAAGAAAAAGCCTGTTTTTGAGGAAGCGAGATTGGATGAGAAAACATCATTGTACAAGAAAATCGGGATCTGGTTTCCATTCAAAATGTAGAAAGGATTCCTTGTACTTTCTCTTCTATCACTTGATTCTTGTCCACTTGATTCAGGTTGGACATGTACTATATATTTCTATATCTCCATCAAGTGCAGACGACATTTTTCTTTGTCCCCTACGGTGCTGTTTCAATAATTTTGATTTTATTTGCAGTATATATTTGCTTCCATTCATGGTGGATATGAGAATATGATTTGATCTTCTGCAGTTTGCCCATAACATAGAATTTATTTGAATATTTATGCTCATCACACTCGCTGATTTAAACAAACGATGAATGAGTACATGTCCATCCTGCAGATTAAAAAAATTCTTCAGCTCTAGTAATTGCAGGGAATGTTACAAAGAACAGTTCCACACAAAATACTAACGTTCCACTGCAAGGTGCCAAACCCTAGTTTATCCTACATTATTTACAATGTTTCTAAATAAAACATGCAGAGGGGCAGAGTGTAAAAGGTGAATTCAACTCATTGTCGAAAATGGTACTTGTGGCTCCCTCGTAAAATGTGCTAAATACATCACTCATAAAATGAATAAAATAGGAAAAGCAAGAGACTGGAATTGTCAAACTACCCTCTGAATAACATCTGGAGAACAGGGAGGAAATCAGAGTTTGTTTGTGATATTCAGAAATGACGATTGTGAGAATGTGGAAGGTGGGGAGCAGTGGAATGATGACCAATGTTATAGATGATACAAAGATGACCTGGGTGGATCACAGTCAGGAGGAAAGTGTTAGGCTATAGGAGGATAGAAACAGATTATTCAGATATCCAGATCAATGGCCTGATGAAATTTAACACCGATAAATTGGGAAGATGCAAGTCTGAAGTAACAAGGCAAGTGAGTACTCAAAAGTGTGTATGAAAGAGGAGGGCTAAATTTGCTCGTTTTTTCTTTGCAGCAGAGAAGGTTGAGTAGGGAACCTGGTTCAGGTGTACAAGAGCATAAAGGGTATGGAGGGGATGAACAGACAACAGATTTTTTCCTTAGTCAAAGAATCAAAAACAAAGGGATACACATTTAAAGCGAAAGGCAGTGGATTGAGAGAGGATATGTGGAATGTCTTTCGAACTGAGAGGGTAGTATGAATCTGGAATGCGTTGTCTAGGAGGGTGGTTGAGGCAGGTAACCACACAAACGTTTAAAAAGTCTTTGGCTATGCACTTGCTAGCACTGACGTGATAGGCCTGTTTTTCATTGCAGGATTCTTTGCGGTGGCAGCCATGAGCACTGTGATATATTCTGAAACAATAAGCAATGGCAGTTGCTGTTTTGTTCCATTGACTGTACTCAATAAGTGGCTATAATACAAACCAGCATCATCTCATGCAGCTTCAGCACTTACTCAACCAAAGTCAGCCCAGCCATCTCTGGGAACATCCAGGGTAATTCACATGGTCTTTGCAAGCATTGTCCAACAACAGCACTGATATTGTTCTGGCTGTTTGCCACCATTATTATAGTCACAGCCATAACTTGAACACAGCTTTTCCTCCATTATAATGCAGACCTCTAGCAAGAAGGGTGTTATTTCTCTGAAGCATAATAAATTATTTCCCAGGTATTCACTTTGACAAACAGCAAGTTTTCCTGTGCTTTTTGCCAGTTGTTTCTCACAGAATTCACCCCCCCCAAACTTTTTCCACTTTAACATTTTCTTGTGCACTGTCTCCCTGATCTCACACACCTCACTCCCTCACATTCCCCACACTCTCCATCCTTACTGACGAATCTCTGAAAAACCTGCGCCTCATCTCGATAATTTATTCCAACTCCCAACTCACATTTTGGACTGATTTGATTCCTTCTCTCGGCATGGTCATTAGACTTGCCGTGTCTGATGTCCTATTCACCTCGACCTTCTACTCAGTTCCTGATCTGCTGCTTTGGTTCTCACTCTCCTGGTTTATTCAAATCCATATGACTCGCAATAGCAAATCTCCACACAAGGATGTTGGTGCTCGTCCACCTAAGAGACAAACTGTCTTTTTTGTCCAGGTCCCCACCTGTGTTGGAAGAGATTCCAATGATCCAACAATCTGAAACACTCACCACTGAAGTAGCATGTTAACAACATATTAAGCTATACTGTCTTCCTCATCCTTCCCTCTTTTCCACATGGCACGTGGAGTAATCCAGACATTACAGAGGATTGGTCTGTCTGTCTGTCTGTCTGTCTCTCTCTCTCTCTCTCTCTCACGCCCCCCCCCCTCCCCACACACACACACATTCAGAAGACAGACAGACACCACATTACTCGGAGGATGAGAGAAATTGTGTTTCTTCTGGATGTCAGTTTGCTCGCTGAGCTGGAGAGTTCATTTACAGATAGTTCATCACTATACTAGGGAGCATTATCAGTGAGCCTCTGGTGAAGTGCTGGTGTTATGTCCCACTTGCTATTTATGCATTTAGGTTTCCTTTAGTCAGTGATGTAATTTTCTGTATTGGTGATTTTATGTCCGGTTCTTTTTCTCACAGTGTTAGATGGAATCAAAATTGATGTGTTCGTTGATAGAGTTCAGATTGGAATGCTATGCTTCTAGGAATTCTCGTGCGTGTCTCTGTTTGGCTTGTCCCAGATCGATGTGCAGATGCAGTCGAAATGGTATACTTTCTCATCTGTATGTAAGGATACGAGTGATAGTAGGTTATGTCTTTTTTTTCTGGCTAGTTGTTGTTCACGTATCCGGATGACTATTTTTCTGCCTGTTCTTCCGATGTAGTGCTTGTTACAGTTCATGCAAGGCTTATTCTTCCTGGAGCAGAAAAGACAAATATGTGAACTTATTGCAGTGCTCAAAAGTATGAAAAGCTGTAAAACAGGAGTACTCCGTTTCCGTTAGTTGGCATTACAGCATCAAGGAGTTCTAATTTCAAGATTATCAGCAAGCGAGCCAGGAGGGAGATAAGGAAAATCTTCTTTACTGAAAGAGTCGTTAGGATTTGGAATGGACTGCCTGGGAGAGATGTGGATGAGCCAGACCTCTGTGGTGGGCAAGTTGTTGGATTGAATCCTGAGGGACAGGATGTGCATGCATTTGGAAAGACAAGGACTGATGCAGGATAGGAGGAGAAAGTGAGGACTGCAGATGCTGGAGATCAGAGCTGAAAATGCGTTGCTGGAAAAGCGCAGCAGGCTAGGCAGCATCCAAGGAACAGGAGATTAGACGTTTCGGGCATAAGCCCTTCTTCAGGGCTTATGCCTGAAGAAGGGTTTATACCCGAAACGTCAAATCTCCTGTTGCTTGGATGCTGCGCTTTTCCAGCAACACATTTTCAGCACTGATGTGGGATAGTCAACATGGCTTTGTGCGTGAGAAATCATGTCTCACGGACTTGATTGAGTTTTTTGAAGAATTAACAACGAAGACTGATGAGGGCAGAATAGTAGATGTGATCTATATGGACTTCAGTAAGACGTTAAACAAGGTTCCCCGTGGTAGTTTGATTAGCAAGGTTATATTTCATGGAATACAGGGAGAGTAGTATTTGGATGCAGAACTGGCTCAAAGGTAGAAGACAGAGATTGGTGGTGGAGGGTTGTTTATCAGACTGAAAGCCTGTGCCCAGTGGAGTGCCACAAGGATCGGCGCTGGCCCATCTACCCATCTACTTTTTGCCATTTACATAAATGATTTGGATGCAAGCATACGAGGTACAGTTAGTAAGTTGCAGATGACACCAAAATTGGAGGTGTTTTGGACAGCAAAGAGGGTTACCTCAGATTACAGCAGGATCTGGACCAGATGGGCAATGGGCTGTGAGATGGCAGATGGAGTTTAATTCAGATAAATGCAAGGTGCTGCATTTTGGGAAAGCAAATCTTAGCAGGAATTATATACACTTAATGGTAAGGTCCTAGGGAGTGTTGCTGAACAAAGAGACCTTGGAGTGCAGGTTCATAGCTCCTTGAAAGTGGAGTCGCAGGTAAATAGGATAGTGAAGAAGGCATTTGGTATGCTTTCCTTTATTGGTCAGAGTATTGAGTACAGGAGTTGGGAGGTCATGTTGCGGCTGTACAGGATATTGGTGACATCACACTTGGAATATTGCGTGCAATTTTGATCTCCTTCCTATCGGAAAGATGTTGTGAAACTTAAAAGGGTTTAGAAAATATTTGCAAGGATGTGGCCATGGTTGGAGTATCTGAGCTCGAGGGAGAGGCTGAACAGGCTGGGCCTGTTTTCTCTGGACCGTCGGAGGCTGAGGGGTAACCTTATAGAGATTTACAAAATTATGAAGGGCATGGATAGGACAAATGGACAAAGTGTTTTCCCTGGGGTCAGGGAGTCCAGAACTAGGAGATATAGGATTAAGGTGAGTGGGGCAAGATATAAAAGACACCTAAGGGACTTTTTTCACACAGAGGGTGGTACGTGAATGGAATGAGCTGCCAGAAGATGTGGTGGAGGCTGGTATAATTGCAACATGTAAGAGGCTTTTGGATGGGTATATGAATCTGACAGGTTTGGATGGATATGGACTGGTTGCTGGCAGATGGGACTAGAATGGGTTGGGATAACTTGTCGGCATGTACAGGTTGGACCGAAGGGTCTGTTTCCATGCTGTACATCTCTATGACTCTAGCTGGGTATGTATTTGGAAATGTGAATTTAACAGGCTGCAGAAATATGTCTGGCAAATGAGTGGGGCTTGGGAGACACTCCTGGACCTGATGCACACACAATGGCCAATGGCCTCCTCCTGTACTTTAAAGTTTTGCACTCTATCATGTGTCTAATGTGAATGAAAGTCAGTATCCGATTATTTCCCATTGTAAATGCTCGCGAATATCTGATTATTTAGTGCAGTATAAGCATTTAAAATGCAAGTATTGCAAGGCCAGCATCATTATGTAGTCTAATTATTGCTCAGAGCATAAATTTTTTAAATGTTCAAAGTTTGTGAGACGATTTGTAGCTCGGCTTCTCGTTGTTGTGGTTCTGTTCACCGAGCTGGGAATTTGTGTTTCAGACGTTTCGTCCCGTCTCAGTGCTTGGGAGTCTCCTGTGAAGCTCTTCCGTGATGTTTCCTCCGGCATTTACAGTGATTTGTATCGACCGCTTCCGGTTGTCAGTTCCAGCTGTCCGTTGCAGTGGTCGGTATATTGGGTCCAGGTCGATGTGCTTATTGATAGAATCTGTGGATGAGTGCCATGCCTCTAGGAATTCCCTGGCTGTTCTCTGTTTGGCTTGTCCTATAATAGTAGTGTTGTCCCAGTCGAAGTCATGTTGCTTGTCATCTGTGTGTGTGGCTACTAAGGATCGCTGGTCGTGTCGTTTCGTGACTAGTTGGTGTTCATGGATGCGGATCGTTAGCTGTCTTCCTGTTTGTATTGTCTCCCTCTAAAACAAAATGTGGAGTGGTCTATTGACGTGCTGTTAGTTGCAGAGTAGGTAATAATACTTTGGTTCCAGAGGCTTCAGTGAGCAGCAACTCAGCAAAGTTGCAGGTAAGCTCAAGTAAAGTCTTTTTAACGCTAGTCTGACAGCAGTTGAAATGGCAGTTAGGGCAGTTGCATGCTCTTCCTGCGGGATGTGGGAGCTCAGGGAGATTCCACCGTCCCTGATGACTACACGTATGGGCAGTGCAACCAGCTGCAGCTCCTGGGAGACCGTGTTCAGGAGCTGTACCTGGCTGCTCTCCGGATCATCCAAAATACTGTCAACTTCATAGATAAGAGCTTTAGTGAGGTGGTACCGCCCATGTACCAAGAGGGGATGGGGTTGCATTGCTGATTAAGGGGAGTACCACAGCAGTGATCAGAGATAAAATAACTGGTGAATCATCCGATTAGGCTTTGTGGGTGGAACTAAGAAAAAGAAGGGGATGGCGACATTAATGGGTTTGTACTATAGGCCCCCAAATAATCAACAGGAATTACAGGAACAAAAATATCTAGAGAGATTGGGAAGATGTGCAGGGCCATTCGGGTTGTCATAATAGGAGTTTTAATTTTTATAATACAGACTAGAACTGACAGAGCATTGAGCCATTCGATGGGATGGAATCAAATAGGTGCGTCAGGAAACTGTCCTCAAGCAGTAAATAGAGGGTCCTAATCGGGAAGGGGCAAAATTTGACCTACTCTTAAAAATAGGTCAGGACAGGTGAGTGAGGTGACAGGAGATGTGCACTTTGTGACCAGTGACCATAGTTCTATTAATTTTAAAATAGCTATGGAGAGAGAAATAAATTGGTCCAAAGATTCAAGTTCTAAATTGGGACAAGGTTAATTTTGATGAACTCAGACAGGAGTTTGTAGGGGTTGATTAGAGTAGTCTGTTTGCAAGAAAAGTGAGCTCCAGCAAGTGGGAGTTTAAGATCTATATGTTCCTGTGCGGGTGAAAGGAAAGTTGACAGGAATGAGGAACCCTGGATAGCAAGAGATGTTTAGGCTTTGACCAAACAAAATGTGGAGGCATAGCTTAGGTAGAGGCAGCTAGAATCAAGGAAATCCCTGGAGGTGAACAGGGGATATAGGAGCTACTGAAGAAGGAAAACAGGAGGACGAATAGGTGGTATGAGATAACGTTGCCTGAGAAGATCAGGGTGAATCCAAAGATGTGCTTTCAGTATATTAAAGGAAAAGCAGTAACTAGAGAGAATGGGACCCCTCAAAGACCAAAGTGGACATGTATGTGTAGTACCATAAGGGATAGGCGATGTCCTCTACAAATATTTCTCCTCTTTATTTACAGTGGAGAAACACATGAATACATGGGAATTTGGGGAAATTAGTGGTGATTACTTGGGTGCAGTCCATATCACAGGAGAGGAGGTATTGGATGCACTAGAATGTTTGGAGTTGGAGAAATCTCATGGGCCTTACCAGATATATCCAAGAACACTGCAAGGGGCTAGAGAAGAATTTGTGGGGGCCTGGCTGATAATTTTGATCATCCCTTACGACAGGTGAGATCCCCGAAGGCTGAAGGATGGCAAATGTTGCTCCCTTATTAAAGAAGGACTGAAAAATAAAGCCTACATTTGTGGTAGGTATATTACTTGAGAAGATTCTGAGGGAGAACATGTGCATGCATTCGGAAAGCAGGGTTTGATTAGGAATAGTAGGCAAGGCGTTTTGAATGTAAGATCATGCCTGATGAATTTCCTAAAACTCTTTGCTGACGTGACCAGGAAAGTCGAGTAGGGCAGGCCGATAGATGTCCAAACGTGTGGTGCTGGAAAAGCACAGCAGGTAAGGCAGCATTCGACGGGCAGGAGAATCGACATTCCCGGCATGATTCCATCATAAGGAATGTACAAAACACCGATACTCCTGCTTCTCGGATGCTGCCTGACCTGCTGGGCTTTTCCACTGCCTCACTTTTCGACTCTGATCTCCAGCATCTGCAGTGATCACTTTCTCCAAGGTTGGTAGACCTTTGGGGATAGTGTATTTCAGTTCCACCAGAAAAGGATTAAGATTTTCAGCCCCTGGCGCATGTTACACAGTTACAGGATGAGACCAATCATCCCCTTGAGTAGATAGAACGAGACCCAGTTTAGATCTTTAGATCATGCTGCAACAGTATCTGACTATTCAGCTACTTGAAGTCAGTAACACAGGAAATGGAAGAGGCAACAAAGTGACTGGAATATGGGGTATGCTGGAAGAACACCAGGCTATATAAATCCTCAAGCCTGCCCTTCCCTCCAGTAAGGTCAGGACTGATCTCTCTCGACCGCAATTTCTCTTTCATGTCGAATTCTTTGTAGTCCTCAACTCCCTGATGTGTCAAAATCCATTAACATCTCCCTGCGCCCCAAATCATTTCAGAGGTGTAGCTGTCTGGGATAGAGAAGCCCCAACAGTCGCTACCCTCTGAGAGAAGGAAACAGTCCCCACACATATACCTTGGCCTATTGATATGATCACAAGTTATGGACATAGCGTCCAGATGTCAACTGGACTCATTCTTACCATTGAGCAACTCGGTGGTATCCTTTAACTGTGTTCCCCATCTCACCATGCCGCCTCCTCCTACTCCCCCACCTCGCCTCTTTATCTGTACAAGCACCCCCAGTCCTGAAGAAAGGGTATACCCAAGGTGTGGACTTCTTCTCCTGATGCTGCATGGATTGTTGTGTTCTTTTAGCCTCCTGCATTCCAACATTCACATTTTTAAACCAAAACCTCTTCTTGTGTAATAGGTCAGAGAGAGTGAACGAGCTGTGCCTCTTCTTATCCAATAGCTGCGATGGGCTGAATGGCGTTCTCATTTTTTCGTGAAACAAGCTTTAGATGCCGAATGAGCTCCCCGTTTTTAGTCCTGTGGAAATGTTCAGGTTCGTGTTGTACTGTTACATGTTAACAGCACGAGCTTGAATGTTGTCCAGGTTTTGATGCTTTATGCGATCTTTTCTGAGCATCCTGATTTCTGATCGAAATATGGAGGGTCAGACATTGCTGAAGCAGCTGAAGGTGTTTGTGTCGATGAAGCTACTCGGAAGATGGTCCACAGAGATATCCTGGGACTGAGAAGATTGATCTCCACGAGCCACAATGTGTTCTGAATGGCCCAACCAGTGGGGAGTTTACAACTGATTGCCACGAGGTTCAAGTTTATTCTGTCTCCTTGACACCTTGTTCAGTCATGGGGTAAAAACAAAGAGTGCAGATGCTGGAAACCAGAGTCTAGATTACAGTGGTACTGGAAAAGCACGGCAGGTCAGGCAACATCCGTGGAGCAGGAAAATCGTCGATTCGGGCAAAAGCCCTTCATCAGGAACAGAGGCAGGGTCCCTGCAGAGTGCAGAGATAAATGAGAGGGGGGTGGAGGTGGGGAGAAAGTAGCATACAGTACAATCGGTAAATGGGGGTGGGGATGAAGGTGCTAGGTCAGAGGAGAGGGTGGAGTGGTTAGGTGGAAAGGAGGATAAGCAGATAGGACAGGTCATGGGGACGGTACTGAGCTGGAAGGTTGGCACTGGGGTGAGGTAGGGGAAGGGGAAATGAGGAAACTAGTGAAGTATAAATTGAAGCCCTGGGGTTGAAGTGTTCTGAGACAGAAGATGATGCGTTCTTCCCCCAGGCGTCTGGTGGTGAGGAAGCGGCTGTGGAGGACGCCCAGGACCTCCATGTCCTCGGCAGAGTGGGAGGGGGAGTTGAAATGTTGGGCCACAGAGCGGTGTTGATGATTGGTGCAGGTGTCCCGGAGATGCTCCCTAAAGCGTTCTGCTAGGAGGTGTCCAGTCTCCCCAATGTAGAGAGACCGCCTCGGGAACAACGGATGCAATAAATGATATATGTGGATGTGCAGATAAAACTTTGATGGATATGTAAGATTCCTTTAGGGCCTTGGAAGTAGATGAGGGACGAAATATGGTGTGTGAAATAGGAGGATGTCACTGATGCTACAAAACGACAAACCAACGAAGTAGAGACTACAAAGACAGAGTTCTCCATGATGTTCCTCCTAGCTCCCTTGACAATGGTTCACGTGCGTTACATTAACGTGGTTTCCTGATGGTAAGGAGACACACCGGATGGTTTATGCGATGTCTCAAGGAAGCATCTTCCATCTCTGAAAAGACAGACTAATCTTCTGCACGAATGTCAGAATTTTTTGAGAATGGCCAACTCCATCAGTGTGTGGCTGCTGACAGGTTTGTGAACAACATGATGCTCACTGCAGGGTCTCACTCCAACTGTACATTCAGAGAGTGAGAGTTTGTTCAGAGCATGGAGCTCTCACTCAACCAACATGGGGGCTCCACTATCATAGAGTAATAGAGTTCAACAGGCCCTTCAGCCCAAACTGGCCCATTCCGACTAAAATGTTCATCCATGCTAACTCCATTCCCTGCATTTGGCCCCTATCGTTCTAAACGTTTCTGATCATAAATTTGTCCAAATATGAAAATATGTATTGCGGAAAACACGTTATATTTCACGATATCAATGTTTTGTTTTGGAAATAATGAATGTTGGTTAATAACACTCAAGTTTTATTGCAATCACATTTTATTCTTTTGTCACATTACAAGTTAAACACTCATTTCCTTCACAATCTCCCCATGGTACCATCACCGCATGGATTAGTGTGGTGTAACACCTCTACACTGTCTCATTGTGGCAAGGAGATCATTGCTTAAAAAGGAGAGAAAATCTGTTCCCAGTGCCCCAAATACTGTCTCAATATCATTCCACAACTTCAATAAAGTGTCTGCACTTTTATACTTCCATCATTTTTCAAAGAAGGACAGCACACATTTACTGTGCTGATTACGTACTGCTCCGTATGACTTCTGTCAGTGGCTCTTGACCAAGGACATCCAGCTCTTTTTCACTAAGAGCACTTCCCATCATCTCGCCTTCTCATAAATACAAAATGAGAATGATGGTATGTTTGGCCAAATCACTTCATTGCCGTGCAAAGCGCAGTGCTTTAAGCACAGCCACGCCGGCAGCACAACACTATTGGCGTGGAGATGGGTGAAGATGCTGAGGAGGTGATGGCCTAGCTGTGTTATCTCTGGAATATTAACCCAGGGACACAGGTGATGACCCAGACACCGAATTTGAATCTCTCCACGGCAAATGTTGGAATTTGAATTCAATATAATATCAGGAATTGAGAATCAAATGAAATAATTTAACTGCTGTGTTTGTCCGACCTGGCACACTCATGCCCTTCAGGGACGAAAATCTACCATCTTCACCGGTTTGGTCTTACATGTGACTCCAGATCCACAGCACCGTGGTTAACACACAGTTGCAATTTGAAATGGCTAAGCCAGCCACTCTGTTACATCAAAGTCTACAAAGAAATGAAACGGGGCGGATCTCAGCACTGACTAATTACAGCCCATGGACTGCAGTGCATCAGGAAGGCAGCTGACCAATACCTTCTCAGGACAATGAGGAAAGGGAATTAATTACTGGCCCACCATCCTATTAATAAATAAAGGAAGATGATCACACTCACAGAAGAGAGACAAAGGGACATAACTCACTTAAAACCGGGACTTTGATGTACACCTTACAAGGGCATGAATTTCAATAATATGGGATCAGGAGAAAAATAAATAAGATTAAACTGGATTTTATTTCCATTCCAACTGATCATCAACAATCCCTTTGTTTGTTTCTTCCTCTCTATCTCTCTATTTCTCGATCTATTCAACTCCCTCCTTTTCCCCTCCACAACAGACATCACTGTCACCAACATCAGTCACACAATTTTCCAGTTGCGTTCAGTTTTGATGTATGGTCGTTGGACTCGAAATGTCACTTGTTTTTTACTCGACCTGAGACTGTCAAATCTGTTCAGTTTCTCTGGCACTTCCTCGATCTTTTTGTTTCTGATCTCTAGAATCATTCTTTGCTCTTTTTTTCAACCTTTTCTGTTATTATGACATGGGATGTCTGCATCACTGTCAAGGGCAGCGCTTGTTGACCTCACTAAATGCGTTTTACTGTGAGGCCATTCCTAAAGGCAGTTGGTCTGACATCAGTCTTAATCCAGACCAGATGATAATGCTGGATATCTTTAACAAAGGACAACAGTGAAACAGATAAACTTATTGACGAAGTACTGGTGGGATTATATTAGCATAATTCGCTTTTGTTTCCTATTCCCATCATTTGAATTTAAGTTCTATCATTCTCTGAAATAGGATTTTAAACAGTGTCGATAGTGCAGTTACCTGGGCCACTGAATTACGTGGCCAGCGACATTACTACTCTGACACAGTGTCCCTGTCCTGAATTTACTTTCCAGACAAGAACAAGATTGTGATGGAAACATTTGTAATGGAAAGAGTGATTAGAAGAGAACTGGAACCATAAAGTCTGAATTTTACCAAGGTATAGATAATGGTTTATTTAGCACCCGCATTGACGTCAAGATTGGGTCTGGGGATATCATGGAGCTGGTCGTGGGTAGCTTTGGTGATGGAGAGAAAACCAAGACATAAATCAATTCAGGGCAAATAGGTACTTCGGGATTGTGAACAGTCTTGTTCTCAGATGTTTGTAAGGACGGGAGTGTGGGCAGTTCTGAAATTTGTGGAGAATTAATGGATTTGCATTTGAAGCTGAGAACAACAGTTTCGATCTTTACTAAATATAGATAATCGAAATATCACTGAAGTTCACCATTGCTTGTCAGATTAATAAATTGATAGAGATAGGGAGACTTACCAGGAACACCAACAATAGCAAGCATTGGATAGTAACCAGCCTGAATAATCAGCAGTATACCACGTATCCGATCTGGTAATATGTGCCAATACCAGGAAACAAGGAAAAGACCATAGGATATACTCCTGTCCATTGTTCCAGCATTCCATTCTATTTTTCTTAGATTCTGAACCGCTGGTGCGACATTCCAGTCTACTGTTCTCAGACTCTGATTCATTGTTGGAACATTCCAGTCTGTTGTTCTCAGATTCTGATCCATTGTTGGAACATTCCAGTCTATGGTTCTCAGATTCTGACCTCTCCTCTCCCCGTCTCTGCTACAGCTGATCCCTGTTAGTGTTGGAGGTGGTGCATCCGCAGCTATAATGGATAAAGCATTGCAAGAAGCCCTTTACATATAGAAGAGGAAAACCAACCAGTAACATAATTCGGATCCATGGAGACTGACATCAATCACAGTCACTGAACAAACAGACCCAGTTAACTCTTTTCAGTATGTTACCTTCAGTTCGCAATAAGAATTGGATTGAATTGAATGTTGACATCGCTGGCTAATGGTCACATCTTCCATCAGCAGTTACTGTCGTGAAGTTAATTGTGAAGGAAAATGATGGATGACTTCTTGTCGCAGGCTCGATGCTTCGGCTGTGTTGTCCATTTGCAATACTGTAACTGTCTGAACGCTCCACCATGACCACACAAAATAAACACAATCTAGATATTTGTTAACATGCTGACTTCGTCTCGACTAGAACAGGTGCCTAGCAACAGATTTTCAGTGGGCATATATGCCCTGAACATGCACAGGAAGTGCGGATCTGTCTGGACATTCCTCTCATTGCTCTAATAAGACAATGTTGAATCTTAAACACACAATACGATTAAGCTTTGTTTTCTGTAAACTCACGAACACCTTAATACACTTTATTGACTTCAAAGCAGTAAGACTTACATTTTTGGAATTCAGTCCAAAGCCAAATGAGGAATGTTGTCGGAAAACCAGTCCTTGATTTTCCTTGATTTCTTTAAAGAGGCTCTAAATGACCCAAGATTCTAATATGTCAGCATTTTGAAAGGTTGTTTGGTGCCCTTTTGTTTATACCTAACAGATAATGCCTCATCCAGAAGCCTTTCATGTCTTTAATAAGAAACCTGTATAATCAAGAGGACGTGGCCAGCTCCCTAGCTGGACAGGTCGAAACATTTCTGGGCTTAGTTGAGTCAGGGTCAATGGACGCTCTCTGCTTCCTTCTGCACTTCTGACTTTTAACCTGTCAGCAGTTGTGTCAGTTTTACAATTAGTGCTAAGGTGTTAATTTATTGGGATTGTTGCAAGTATTCTGGAACAGCATTCGGAATAGCCTGTTGGTTTCAGATATGATACGCTATTCAGGTATTATATTTTCGGTTCCTTATATTTCATTTGGAAATTTGGTAAATAAATGTTGTGTAGTTAAAACTCGGCAGTCTCACCAGCTAACTCACTCTCGGAATATCAGCTACACACTAATCTTCAACAAGCAGCAAAGTTATGGTCTGGGCTATCTGCTTAAAATGTTTTGAGAGGTTGTGTGTTGGCCCATAACAGACTGGGGGCCCTTTTCAGTATTTAGGTAGCGAGTGGCAGGTGTTAGTGTCTCTTATTTGGCGAGTAAACAGAGCTTCAGATGGCGATGGTTCTTGCAGGAACCAGGCTTGTTTTGAAGTTGGTAAAAGTGAGCTTGGGCATTTTACAAAATGCACATAAGTCCAAGCAGCGAGAATTAGTAGACGAAGGGAATTGAAGCTACCTCCTAATGAGAGGAAAAATGAGATGATTGCAGCAGTAGCTCAGCATTCCAAATTGCTGGAAACTCCATCAGGATCTGTAGAGATGACTAATCTTTAATTGCAAATGAAGCAGTTTGAGCTCCGACTAACATTAGAAGAGGAAGAAAGAGAACGAATAGGTTTAGCGGAGGAAAGAGAAAAAATAACAAATAGCTTTAGCAGGAGATAAAGGAAAAGTGAGAGATTTGAGCTTCAGAGATGGACACTTAGAGAAAGTGACTAAACATTTTCAGTGGCCAGTGACCACGTGGGTTTTGTTGACCCAAACAGAACTTCTAGGTAGAGCTGGTGAGTTAAACACAACACTATGAAAGAAGGGATCTGGGGTGAATGAGGAGGAGACATGTGCATATGATCTTGTGCCAGAAGTCTACAGACAATGTTTCAGGAATCTAAGGAGGGATTCTGGTAAAATTCATGTAGAGTTTGAAAAATCAAACAAAGTAATTTTGATAGAATGATAAGAGCTTTAAAAAGAGAGCAAACCTACGATGCTCTTCGAGAAACAATTAAATTGGAGGAGTTCAAAAACTCCCTATGTGACAAAGTGCAAACTCATTTGGAAGACTGGCCGCTGAAGTGGCCAATGATTATGATGAGTGATTAATGATTACAAAACTTGTTTTGGCTTTCAGAATCAATTTCAGTCCATGATGGATAGAAACTGGGGCAAAGAGAAATCCTCACGGAGAAAGGGAAAGGTAGATCTCTGTGAAGATCGAAATGATAACTTTCCACAGGGTAAAAAGGAAATACTTAACGGAGACAAAGAAGTTAACAGGCTATGGTGTTTTCATTGCAACAAATTAGGACACAAGAAATCACTGTATTGGTGGGCTCTGGAGAAAAAAAAAACACAGACGCAGGAAAACGGGATAAGCCTGAGTTTTGTAGGAGTGTAACAGAAAACACAATTGAAGCTAGAAACGTGCATCAGAGTGTACAAACTGATCGGAGGTTTGTTAAGGAGGAAGTGACAGATCTGCCATATACCTGAAAGTGAAAGTTTATTCACATACAGCAGGTAAAGAGGATGCAATATTAAGGGACACCGTATCCTCTCAGCCTATACTTCTGAAAGATGAGGAGATATGTACTCCTGAAGAACTATTTCCAGAAAATGTATTGCTGAAGGGAATTCATCTTGAGACAAAAAGTGCAACATTTTGTAAAGCGAAGGTAACACATTCAGAAAAGTGGGGAACAATTGTGGGAGGGGTATTGGACAAACTCTCAGCTCCAGGAAGGCAATTTATCCTTGCAGAATATATAGCTGATTCACCGGTAGGAGTCCTGCCTACTCTGGTTGAAGAGCCAGTAGAGACGCAGGCAACTGAAGCAATGCAGGAGTCTTATACTGGAAACTTTCCTGATTGTGGGGTAACAAGTTCCCAGTGTCACCAGTTGAAACAGGCAACACCAACAATGAAAAGATAAGGAAGTTTAAGTGGCATTAACGGAGAATTGTTCCATCAGATAGTTGAGACAAAACAGGAGCAAGTAGGAGATCGTGCATGTATTTTGAGTTCAGCTAAACTAATTGAGTCACAGCAGAAAGATAACAGATTAAACCAGTTGCATCAAAAAGCATTTACGTTAGGAATTTTGAATGTATCCCTGAGTATCATTACCTAAAATGATGTCCAGATAAGGAAATGGAGACAATCACACAGTCAAAGAGATGAGAAATGGGAATAGATTCATCAAATCATTTTGCCAATGGTGCATAGAAAGGATGTGATGCAAAATGTGCATGAGCTACGAGCTAAAAGACATGTAGGAGTGACGAAAACACAGGGTGAAATACAGAGACATTTCACTGGCCTGGACTCCAACAGGATGTAGTTGAATTTTGCCAGACGTGTCATATAAGTCAAGTATTTGGAAAAACACAGGTGATAATAAAACCTGGACCTTTCTTAACTATTCTGGCATTTGAGGCACCTTTTACAAGAGTCTTAATTGTTAGGTTGGGCCCCGAATACGCACAAAAAGTGGGCACTAATATTTGTAAACAATAATGGGTGCATCGACACGATTTCCAGAGGCAACCCCAAGATGCAATATCACAGCTAAAAGAATTCCAGAGGAATTAACCCTTTTTAAAATAGGTAAGGAACACCAATAGAGCTACAGTGAGATTTAGGGTTCAAAGAACATATCTAAATTATTCACGATAATGTCTTAGGGATAAAGCAATTCAAATCTACTACGTACTATCCAAAATTACAGGGAGCGCGATAAAGGTAACATCAAACATTATTGATCATGTTGAGGGCTTATGAGCAAGATTATCCAGATGATTCAGTTTAGGACGCTCCATTTGCGCTTTTTGTGATAAGGGATACACCAAATTAACAGAGCAAAATTCAATGTATTTGTATTAGTTTTTGAGCCATTAAAATTGATTAAGGAGAAAGTAGTAAATCAGAATTCAAAGGTCACACTTTTGGATTATGTCTCAAATTTTTGGGAACGATTAATAGCGCTGGGGAATTGGATGGACAGCATTTAAAACTATTGCAGCATACATTAAAACAGGAAGCGGACAGGACATTTAAAATTTGCAAATTTTCTATCGGGGATAAGTTATTACTGTTGCTTACAGTGATAGGTGAACCTTGAAAAGCAAGGTTTACTGGACCTTGTAAAATAAAAAGGATATTGAGTGGGGGTAATTACTTGATAAGGACTCCAGACAGAAATCATCTCGTAGTGGATGTCATGTGAATATGCTCAAAAGGTATTTTGACAGGGAAGCAAGGAAAGCAAGGGGAGAAGGTGTGAATGATTATGGTATTCCTTAAATAAAGTGAACAATGAGGTAGTTGTCTGAAATTGGGATAAATTATTGAGTTACTTGAGAAAAATTGTAATGACTAGAAAGAGTTATTACTATTACATGGGAAGATAAGCAGAAATTAACTTGGAAGTATTAACCCAATTGTGCGTAATATAGCTATAGGAGATGCTGTTATGAGTAAGCAACATCCTTACGGGCATAATCCTCTAAAGTTGGCACAAGTTCAGAAGGAGATTGAATGCATACTCTAAGATGACATAATCAACGTGCCTTAGAGTGTCTGGAACTCACCCATAGTCATGGTGCCAAAGCCAAATGGTACCCAACGGTTATGTGTGGACTATTGTAAAGTCAATGCTGTTAAAAGGATTGATCTATGCCCAGTTCCGCGATTGGAAGACTGTGTTGAAAATGTGGGACAAGCAACTTACATTTGGTATGAAAAACATGCCGGCCACATTTCAGGGGATAACCAATAAGTTACCAGATTATCCAATGTGTGGTGTGCATTGATGACCTGGTGAATTTTAGTCAGTCATGGAAGGAACATTTACAGCATTTACCGGATTTGTTTGATTAGCTTCGGAAGGCAGACTTGGTGGTAAACCTGGCAAAAATTGGATTTGCCAAAGCACAAATTACCTTCCTGGGCCATGCTATTGGACATAGATAAACGGTGTCATGGGATGTAAAATTGAAGGCAATTGGGAAATGTCCCATACCGTTGACAAAAGAAGCAGTATTATGGTTCGTGGAATTGTGTAGACTTTATTGAAGGTTTGTGCCTCATTTTCGCAATGTGACTGCTCCACTCACTGAATTATTGAAGAAAGACGAGCGGTTTCAGTGGACAGAGGACTGTCAAAAGGCATTTGACGGCATGAAATATGTATTAACCACTGCCCCACTGTCAGCCATACCTGATTACGCAAAACCATTCAAAGTGGCTTTAAATGTGAGTGATGTGGGTGTCCGTGCTGGGCTCCTGCAGGAAAACGACGTGAATACAGAAAGACCTATAAGTATTTCTCCGAGAAGTTCAATGCTCAATGGTAGAGATATTCAACAGTTGAGAAAGTGACTGTGAGCTTTGTGTCGGCACTATAACATTTCAATATTTATATTAACAGCAACACATCTGAGACAACCATTTACATGGATCATAAACCATTGACGTTTTTGGAAAAATTTAAGTACAAAGATGCGAGACTGTTTTGCTGGAGTTTGTTGGTGCAGCCATTCAAATAGAAAATTTTGCATATGGCAGGTCTTGAAAACATGATTGTTGATGTATTGTCAATACTTTAATGACAGATTGAGGCACTCAGTGATGGGATTACCACACACTGAATCCGGATGGAGTTATGCATTTTTGCATGTTTATAGTAAATTTATATACATCCATATTTTAGTGTACGAACCACAATTTCTTTTTTTTGGGGGGTGGGGGAGTGTTGAAACCTAAAGACATCTTTGGATATTGATGATTCAGTTATATATCAGGGGAGTTGTCACAAAGGTAATCATTTTACAAGGTTATGTTGTTCTTGAACTGTTTTCAGAGATTTTCTAAACCATCCCAAGATTCCAACATGTCTCAATTTTGAATGCTTTATCAGGTTGCTTTGGTTTTTACCTAACAAATAATACCTCGGAGAGAAGGCTTTCAAGTCTCCAAGAAAAAAAAACTTGTGTAATTAAAGGGATGTGGCCAGTTCTGCAGCTGCACAGGTCAGTACAGTTCGATGTTTAGTTGAGTCAGGATCACGATTGAAACTAGACGCTCTCCTCCTCCTTCTGCCCTTTGACTTTGTAATCTTTGTAAGCTTTTTCTGTGTATGTTTTACTTTTTGTGCTCAGGGGTTTGTTTCCTGTGGTTATTGCAAGTAATGTGGAACAATATCATTAAGTTGTGTCAGCCTGTTAAGATCAGATAGGATGAATTATTCAGCGACTGTATTTTCAGTTCGTTGTGTTTCATTCCTTACTTTTGTAATTAAATTCTGTTTGTTTAAACGTCGGCAGTCAGATCCGCTAATTCAGTCTGGGAATATCCACCATACACTTACCTTCAACAAACAACAATATTGCGGTCTGGGCTATTTGCTTAAAAATGTCTTGAGGTTTCGGACCTGCTCCATAACAAAGTACCAAAACCTTGTTCATTAAATGTCATGAATTAATGTGTATGGGAAGGAATGAATATTATATTAGCTATGAGACAGTAAGGACTGGGGCCAGAGGATGAAGAGCCCTGAAGGGAGTACAGTAACTCTCAGTCAGGAGTCTTCAACCATCACTATTTGTGACAAATGGAATGAAATGAAATGCAGAGCAAGAGAACAGATGACCTTTGGTACATGGAATGATGAATGACAATGTGAACAGAACAGGTCATCTTTAAATGCGATGTACAGAATTATATTTTATATAGATACTGTCTAATCACAGGTTATACAGGTAGTTAAGATTGTTTATACCTGGATGGGATATTCAGAAATAAAATCAGACATAGATAGCAAATTGTAATGAGTTACAGTGTGTTGCAGCAGAGTTAGGGTGAGGATACAGCTCATACCGAGCTGGTACAGAGATGATGGGCTGCATGACAACCATAGAGTCATAGAGATATACAGCATGGAAACAAACCCTTCGGTGCAACCCGTCCATGCCGACCAGATATCCCAACCCAATCTAGTCCCACCTGCCAACACCCGGCCCATTTCCCTCCAAACTCTTCCTATTCATATACACATCCAAATGAATGTTGTCATAAATGTTGCAATTGTACCAGCCTCCACCACATCCTCTGGCAGCTCATTCCATGCACGTACCACCCTCTGCACGAAAAAGTTGCCCCTCGGGTCTCTTTTATATCTTTCCCCTCTCACCCTAAACCTATGCCCTCTAGTTCTGGAGCCCCCGACCCCAGGGGAAACACTTTGACTATATATCCTATCCATCCCCCTCATAATTTTTTAAACCTCTATATGTTCACCCCTCAGCCTATGACGCTTCAGGGAAAATTGCCCCAGCCTGTTCAGCCTCTCCCTGTAGCTCAGATCCTCCAACCCTGGCAACGTCCTTGGGAATCGTTTCTGAACCTTTTCAAGTTTCACAACATCTTTATGATAGGAAGGAGCCGGGAAATGCATGCAATACTCCAACAGTGCCCTCACCAATGTCCAATTATTCAGAGAAACATATTGAAAATAGTCAGCGACTGAGGAGACAATGTGAATCATAAAATGCAAAATGTCATAATTAATGAACTAAACCTCTTTTTTCTTCGAGTGTAGCTGTCTCTTAAAAGCCTTTTAAATCAAAACCAATTTCATGAAATCCACGCATTTATTTGCGGAACTTAAAGAAGAATCAGAATCTAGTGTGATACATGCGACACTGGCACAAGTAATGGGAACAGGAATGGAACATATTGTCTTAATATAACCGGGTTCAGCATCTATACCAATAAACAAAGAAAAATATTAGAGTTAGTGGAATTCTGAAATACAAATGAAAAATAATGGAGAAATGCAACAGATGACGCAGGATCTGGGCAGAGACACAGAGTTAACATATCCAGTCTTATATGAACATCTTCTGAACAAGTCATCTTGGACTCAAAAAAAGTTAATTCCTTTTTTCTCTGCCCTGATACTGCCAGATCTGTGGGGTTTCTCTCCAGCAATTTCAATTGGTGCAATGGCAGGAGACAGTGAGTAATGGTGGGCGGTTATGTTTCGGACTGAAGGCTTGTGCCCAGCAGTGTTCCACAGTGGTAGGTTCTGGGTGTTCATTGTTTGTCATTTATGTACATGATTTGGGTGATAATATCGAAGGTAAGGTTAGTAAGTTTGCAGATGACACCAAAACTGGTGGCACATTGGACAAATCGCGTTCAAGCTGGATGAATATGAGGTGCACTCAATTTTGTTTGTTTGTTGCTGTCTAGTGAACCAGGAATGGGCTTTTATTCCTCATCTCCTGGGAATCATCTACATATTGATGAGGAAAATTTTCGTGAACATATTTGACAAATGTTTCACCATCCAACCATATAATACAATGGTAGTCCAAATCAATTTTATGAAAATTAAAATCGGCCATTATAACAACCTTATTAAGCTTACATATATCCGAGATCTCCCTACGTGTTTGTTTCTCAATTTCTTTCTTACTGTTGGAGAGCATTCGGTACAATACCATTGACGTGCTCTTTCTTTTCTTATTTTTAATTTCTACCAATATATTTTCACTGGACGATTTGTCACAACTGCGCATTTAGTGCAATCTCTTCAAGCAGATCTTAGCTTTCTTATTTTTAATGCTAACCGCATGTTTTAACTGGATGTATTTTCAGAAATATCTTTCTCAGTTGCAGCATTAATTTATTCCTTAATCAAAAAGGGTGGACCTCCCTTCAAAACCAACTGTATGATTTTTCTATCCTTTCAGTGACACTTAACACCTGGAACATTAAATTGTCAGTTTTGAACATCTCTCAGGAGAAAGTGAGGACTTCAAATTCTGGACATTGGAGTCGAGAATGTGGGGCTGGAAAATTAAGCAGGTTAGGCAGCATCTAAGAAGCAGGAAAATCGCCGTTTCAGGCAAAATTCCTTAATCGGCTTATTCCTGATGAGGGGCTTTTGCCAAAACGTTGATTTTCCTGCTTTTCACATGATGCCTGTCCTGCTATGCTTTCCCAGCACTACACTCTCGAATTGGACATCTCTCAACCAACTTTGTGTAATAAATTTGATGTCCCAGTCCCATGTTCTTAAACACGCTCTGAGTTCATCAGTCTTCCCTGTAAGACCCTTACATTTAAATAAATGCAATTGAGTGCTTCAGAATTACTGTATACTCTTGACACTCTCGTCTTTCTTTTCTAATTGACATGCTATCCTCATATTCATAAACTTCTCCATTCATCCTACAATTTGTTATGCTACTTGGAATATCCCCCTTGCTGTCTCTATCCATATAAAGTCTCCATACATAGAATGAGCAAATCTCACTGCTAAGATATTGGTTGCTTCCCAGTTAACATTAGACCATTCTTTTCTGAACAGGTCTTTTCTATTCTAAAATAGATTCCTATTTCCCAAAAATCGAAATCCCGCAACAACATAATAGTTCTTCAGCAATTGATTTTTCTCCTTTAACCTTATGTTCCTTGTTGGTTGGGTTTGGCATTGGGAGTAAATCAGGAAAAACTACATTTCAGGTTTTATTTTTAATCTTCGACTTCCCCTCTTAAATTAATTCTGTACTGCTTTAACCTTTCCCTACCACTATGTACAATAATTTCTGGTTACTGAATTTCACCTTTAACAATGCGCTTGAAAAGTTTAGAGACGTTCTTAATCCTAGCACAGGGATAGCAACAAATCATCCTAAATCTATGGTCACTGCCATAGAATCTCCTGTTGATGCCCCTGACAGACGACTTCACTGTAGCAATAATTCTACTCAACCTTGTCAAACGCTGGCGAACATAACAATAATTCCAAGTGTCCAATAACTGATGGCTCTTCCATTTTCCTCAGATCCTCAGAGACAAAGTTCCCCTCAGCAGTTCTAAAAACTGAAAATCATTTTGATAGAGTTATAGCCACAAGAGAATTTTGAACTATATTCCTATCTTTTCTGACTGACATCCATCTATCTGACTGAATTGTTGGACTTTTTTTTTCTAAATCTATCAGCCATCCTCTCTGTCCCTTAAATGTGATCTTAAAAGCAGGATTTCCTTTTACAACACATTATGTTACCTTTCATTACCTACAGATAATGGAAATATATATACTTAAAGATTTCAAACATACAAAAATTAAATAAAATCAACCATTCAACTAATTAAGTCGCTAAAAGTATTCCTCTTCAACAAATTCTGAGAAGAAAAGTCTTCTCCGGACCTGAGCATGTTCTAAGTCCCTTCTCTCTGGAAGGAAGGGACACAGAACATAGAACATAGAAAAATACAGCGCAGTACAGGCCCTTCGGCCCTCGATGTTGCGCCAACCAAATCCTACCTAACCTACACTAGCCCATTAACTTCCTGAAGAAGGGCTTATGCTCGAAACGTCGAATTTCCTATTCCTGAGATGCTGCCTAACCTGCTGTGCTTTAACCAGCAACACATTTTCAGCTGTGATCTCCAGCATCTGCAGACCTCATTTTTTACTCAATAACTTCCATATGCCTATCCAATGCCCGCTTAAATGACCATAAAGAGGGAGAGTTCACCACGGCTACTGGCAGGGCATTCCATGAACTCACAACCCGCTGCGTAAAGAATCTACCCCTAACAACTGTCCTATACCTACCACCCCGTAATTTAAAGCTGTGTCCCCCAGTAACAGCTGACTCCATTAGCGGTAAAAGGTTCTCAGTGTCTACCCTATCTAAACCCCTAATCATCTTATACACCTCTATCAAATCTCCCCGAACCTTCTTTTCTCCAATGAGAACAGCCCCAAGTGCCTCAGCCTTTCCTCATAAGATCTTCCTACCATGCCAGGCAACATCCTTGTAAACGTCCTCTGCACTCGTTCCAATGCCTCCACATCCTTCCTATAGTATGGCGACCAAAACTGCACACAATACTCCAGATGAGGCCGCACCAGATTCTTATACAACTGCAACATGACCTCAGGACTCCGGAATTCAATTCCTCTACCAATAAAGCCCAGTACACCATATGCCTTCCTCACAGCACTATTTACCTGGGTGGCAACTTTCAGAGATCTGTGTACATGGACACCAAGATACCTCTGCTCATCCACACTACCAAGTAGCCTACCATTAGCCCAGTAATCCATCTTCTTGTTACTCCTACCAAAGTGAATGACTTCACACTTAGCTACATTGAATTCCATCTGCCACCTTTCTGCCCAAATCTGCAACCTATCTATATCCCGCTGTAAACTGCTACATCCTTCTTCACTGTCCACAACTCCACCGACCTTTGTGTCATCCGCAAACTTGCTCACCCAGCTTTTAAGCCCCTCCTCTAGATCATTTATAAAGATGACAAACAGCAAAGGTCCCAAAACAGATCCTTGTGGTACACCGCTAGCAACTGCACTCCAAGATGAACCCAGTCCATCAACTACTACCCTCCGTCTCCTTCCAGACAGCCAATTCTTAATCCAAACCTCTAATGCACCCTCAATGCCATACCTCCGTTGTTTTTGCATTAGCCTATCATGGGGTACCTTATCGAACGCCTTGCTAAAATCCATGTACACCACATCTACTGCTTTACCCTCATCCACCTCCTTAGTCACCTTCTCAAAGAACTCAATAAGGTTTGTGTGCCACGACCTGCCCTTCACAAAACCATGCTGACTATCCTTGATCACATTATTCCTATCCAGATGTTCATAAATCTTATCCCTTACAATTCTCTCTAAGACTTTGCCCACAACAGAAGTGAGACTCACTGGCCTATATACTCGGGCAATCCCTACTCCCCTTCTTGAACAAGGGACCACATTCGCTATCCTCCAGTCTTCTGGTACTATTCCCGTTGACAATGACGACATAAAAATCAAGGCCAATGGCTCTGCTATCTCCTCCCTAGCTTCGCAGAGGATCCTAGGTTAAATGCCATCAGGCCCAGGAGACTTATCTATTTTCATCCTTTCCAGTATTTCCAAAACCTCTTCCCTACATACCTCAAGGCCATCCATTCTAATCACTTGTGACTCAATATTCACACCAGCAACAGTGGCCTGTTCCTGAGTGAATACTGACGAAAAGTATTGATTTAGTGTCTCTCCAATCTCCTCCGCCTCCACGCACAACTTCCCACTACTATCCTTGACTGGACCGATACCTATCATAGTCATCCTTTTATTCCTGACATACCTATAGAAAGCCTTTGGGTTTTCCCTAATCCTACCAACTAAGGACTTTTCATGTCCCCTTCTCGCTGCTCTTAGCTCTCTCTTCAGATCCTTCCTGGCTACCTTAGAACTCTCAATCGCCCCAACTGAACCTTCACGCCTCATCTTTACATAGGCCGCCCTCTTCCCTTTCACAAGGGATTCCAATTCCTTATTAAACCACGGCTCCCTCACAAGACCCTTTACTCCCTGCCTGACTGGTGCATACTGATCAAGGACACTCAATAGCTGTTCCTTGAACAATCTCCACATATCATTAGTGTTCTTCTCTTGAAGCCTGTTTTTCCAATCCACGCATCCTAAGTCATGCCTCACCTCATCATAATTTGCCTGCCTCCAGCTATAACTCTTGCCCTGCAGTGCACACTTCTCCCCCTCCATCACTAAAGTAAAAGTCACCGAGTTGTGGTCACTGTCCCCGAAGTGCTCACCCACCTCCAAGTCTAACACCTAGCCTGGTTCATTACCTAGAACGAAATCCAGTATAGCCTCACCTCTTGTTGGCCTGTCTACATATTGTGTCAGGAAACCCTCCTGCACACATTGGACAAACACCAACCCATCTAACGAACTCGAGCTATAGCTTTCCCAGTCAATATCTGGGAAGTTAAAGTCCCCCATAACAACCACCCTGCTACTTTCACTCTTCTCCTGAATCATCCTCGCAATACTTTCCTCTACTTCTCTCGGACTATTGGGAGGCCTGTAGAAAACACCTAACAGGGTGACCTCACCTTTCCTATTTCTAACCTCAGCCCAAACTACCTCAGATGGCAAGTCATCTTCCATCGTCCATTCCACTGCTGTAATACTAGCCTTGACAAGCAATGCCACACCTCCCCCTCTTTTACCCCCATCTCTGACCCTACTAAAACATTTAAACCCTGGAACCTGCAACAGCCATTCCTGCCCCTGTTCTACCCTCGTCTCTGTAATGGCCACAACATCGAAGTCCCAAGTATCAACGCACGCTGCAAGTTCACCTACCTTATTTCTTATACTTCTGGCATTGAAGTATACACACTTCAAGCCACCTTTCTGTTTACAGGCACCCTCCTTCGAGATCGATGCCTTGTTCCTAACCTCCCTACACTCAAGTTCCTGTACCCTAAAGCTACAGTCCAGGTTCCCATGCCCCTGCAGAGTTAGTTTATACCCTCCCAAAGAGCACTAGCAAACCTGCCCCCCGGGATACAGGTGCCCCTCAGGTTCAGGTGTAGACCATCCTGATTATAGAGGTCCCACCTTCTCCAGAAAGAACCCCAGTTGTCCAGAAACCGGAATCCCTCCCGCCTGCACCATCCCTGTAGCCACACATTTAACTGCTCTCTCTCCCTATTCCTCGTCTCTCTATCACGTGGCACGGGTAACAAACCAGAGACAACAACTCTGTTAGTTCTAGCTCTGAGCTTCCAACCTAGCTCCCTGAAAGCCTGCCTGACATCCTCACCCCTCTTCCTACCTATATTGTTGGTGCCAACGTGGACCACGATCTGGGGCAGCTCCCCCTCCCCCTTAAGGACCCGGAAAACACTATCAGAGACATCACGTACCCTTGCACCTGGTAGGCAACATACCAATCATGAGTCTCTGTCGCCCCCACAAAACCGCCTATCTATACCCCTCACTATTGAGTCCCCAAGAACTATCGCTCTACCTTTCTCCACCCTTCCCTTCTGAGCAACGGGGCCAGGCTCCGTGCCAGAGGCCTAAACCTCGTTGCTTACCCCTGATAACTAATCCCCCCCACAAGTATCCAAAACGGTATACTCGTTCTTGAGGGGAATGACCGCAGGGGGTCCCTGCACTGGCTGGTTCCTCCCACTCCCCCTCACTGTCACCCATCTGTCTGGAACTTTCGGAGTAACTACTTCCCTATAGCTCTGATCTATGACCACCACTGCCTCCCGAATGATCCGCAGTTCATCCAACTCCAGCTCCAGTTCCCTAACACTGTCTTGGAGGAGCTGGAGATGGGTGCACTTCTTGCAAATGTAATCAGCAGGGACGCTAATGGCTTCCCTCACCTCAAACATGTTGCAAGAGGAACATTGCACTGCCTACACTGCCATCCCTCTAAAAACTAAGCTATAAAAAAACTAAACCTAAAGAAACAAACAAGCAAAATGTAGCACTTACCTGCGTGCCACAACGGGTCTTATTATTAGTTTAGACGAGGAGGGCGGGTGGGAGGCTCTACCCCTGTAGTGCCTCGGGTTCCTCGCCTGAGCGCTTATATAAGAAAAAACCCTACCCAGGTAACCAAGCGCGACACCAGCTTCCGGGTCCGTTAGTCCCTTAAAAAAACTTTAAATTTTTAGCTGATAAAAAAAACACGAACTGGAACTTACCCGCGACTCAAAAACACCACCGGACAGCCATTACTTGATCCGCCGAGAAAGTGAGGCCGAAGGCTCGGAGCTGCGCGCTTATATAAGAAAAAACCCTACCCAGGTAACCTAGCGCGACACCAGCTTCCGGGTCCGCTAGTCCCTTAAAAAAACTTTAAATTTTTAGCTGATTTAAAAAAAAACACGAACTGGAACTTACCCACGACTCAAAAACACCACCGGACAGCCGTTACTTGATCCGCCGAGAGAGTGAGGACATCTCCTTTGTTTAAAAAAATTATTAACTTTTCAAAACTAAAACATCTATTGCTGTGTAATAAAAAAACATTTTAAAATATAAATAGACATTTCTTTTTTCGTAAACAACCTTAAAAAGATATTTTAAAAATATTCGTTTGAAAGAAAGTCATGAGTTGTTTTGCTGTTTTTGTTTGCTTTTGAATGTTACCTTAATAAACTATGATAACTATATCAACTACAAAAAATACTACATGAAATATTTGACTGCCTGAAATCCCAAGAGCAGCTGTAAGATCCATGCTGCTCTAAGAACATTTTTTGGACCTGTTTTTTACAATATGAAGAAAAGTGGGCGTATGTTTTAATAATTTGTTTTCAATTCAAGGCACCTTATGATATAATTTGATCTCCTGCCGTGAGGCTATATATGTAGAATTTAATTGAATCTTTATCATCATCTCTCTAGCTCTTCCAAACAAAATCATAAATCTGTGTCCATTGTACAGATGGAAAATTCATTCAGCTCTGAATGTTGCAGGGAAGGATAGAAAGAACATTATCCAGGTCCACATAAAACACAAATGTTGCAGTGAAAACCACCTAAACATAATCCAATATTAATTAAATGCAAGCCTTATGAATAAACATACAGAGGCATTTAGTATAAAAGGGGAATTGAGCTCCATGTCCAAAATAAAATTTGCCCAAAATAAGAAAAAAAAACCTCAACTGCATCAGGCTGTAAATTCATCGAAATAGGAAAAAAAAACAAGAGGGTGGAATTCACAATTCTTTTCCTGTGAACTACATCCGAAGAACACGAAGAAAATCAAGGCTATATAGTTAAGTTCATAAAAGGTGATTGTAAGAATTGGAGGGATGGAGTTTGGGGGAAATGATAAATAATGTTGTTGATGACACAAAGATGAGATGGTGACTCACAGTCAGAAATAACGTGTCAGGGTGCAGGAGTGTATAAACCTACTGTTCAGATGGCCAGATCAATCGCTGATGAAATTTTACACTGATAAATCTGATACATTTCAGAAGTAACACGACAAGAGAGTACTCCATCTGAAGGGACGGTCGATTTATTTGATTTTAATTTTAACCAAAGAAGGATCAGGTGTGCTCCCGATGGAGGTGTTTAACAACATGGGTGGGGATATGTACAGGGTGAAGAGAGAACAGCTTTTCCCCTTAGTCCGAGGCTCAATAGTAAGGAGACACACCGTAACTATAAACTGAAACTGGTCTCATCATTAATGTGTAAACTGTAGAGAAAACTGCCTATTTCTGTACGTGTTTGGTTTTAAAATATTTCAAGATTTTTATTGCCTCCCGAAAAATGCACTGTTTTTCCATTCAACTCGCCAACGTTCACAAAAACAGGCACATTTTCCCATCAATGATCCAAAGTCCAATATTTACCCGTTCCCTTAACATGCCCAGACCTCTTTAAATTACTTATATCCTCTTCACATTTTCCCTTTCTAACCATTTCAATACTTGTAGTCTCCCAAAAAAACATTCAAAATATTGTTCATAAGACGTAGATAATGGACATTTTCCAACAATGTTGATAATGTAATATTTTTTACTTAATATCTAAACTATAAAGTTGCAACAATGCTAAAGTGTTTTGTTGTCCCGTCACCCACTTCTCAGACTGCAGTTTCAAATAGCCATTAAATCTAAAAGGACTTGCCAAATCTTTATTTCCGATCTCAATGGCCATTTGTCCCTTTATTATGAAATGGGCATATTAATTATTGATTGTCTGTCTGACTGTAACAGTGTGATTTGGTTTATTAAGACTGAGGATAGGCCATCTGGTCGCCAGGCCTGCTGTGGTAATCAACAAGGCATGACTGCGATGTTTTCTCCACATTAATGTAATGTTCCCCACACACAGAGCAACCTGTATCTCCCTCAACCAAACCCCACGATTCCTGTAATCTTATCCACCAACAATGAATAAAATCCAAAGAACTGTAGATGGAGCAACACAAGAACATAGACATTAATTCTGGGGTTAGAAAATTCAAGTATGTACTTATCCACATTAAACACCATCGGACAGATATATCAATCTGACTCATTTTTAAAAACTATCAATATTCATCTATAAACTCTTTAGCTCCTCATTACAGCCTGATTTACCGCCTCGTGTCATACCATCTGTGAATTTAGTTACTGCACTCAGTCTCTCCTTCCAGGTCATTTGGACAGATTGCAAACAATTGGGGTCTGAAAACTGAACGCCGCAGCACCTCAGTAGTTTCACTTCGCCAGAAAAGGCGATTTACCCTAATGCTTTGCTTTCTATTAGTCAGAGAATTCTCTACCCCCAATTCAAAACTCTACACTTAAGCCCTGGAATCTAACCTTCTAGATCAGTCATTTATGCACCATCTTGTCAAATGCCGTCTGAAGTTTAGAAGTACAGCAGTTACTGCATCCTAATTATACACATTGTTGGTTACATTCTTAAAGAACTCCAACAGATTTATCAAGCCCAACCTTGCTGACACTGGTAAATTGACTTTTTGTGTTTCCAAGTGTTAAGTTATTTCCTACTTTATGGTTGTTGAACAAACTTCCCCACGAAAGAGGTTAAACTAATTTGTCTATAGTTTGTGATTTGTTTGCCTACCTCCTGTTTTGAATGCGAGTGTCACATTATTAATTTTCCAATACTTCGGCACTGTTCTAGAATCCAGGAATGTTTTGAAAATCATAACTAATGCATCCAGTACCTCTGCTTTTGTTTCCTTGAAATGATAGACAGCAGGCCGAGGGCCTGACCTGACCTTAATCCCATCAATATTTTTAATATCTGCTTCCTCATCATTGTACTTCCATCACAATCCTTTGCAATTGTTGTACATTTTGGGAAGAAATGATCTAGCAATGAAAATAGGAATGTTGGTTTTGCCTCTGCCACTTCTGAGTTTCCCATTATTACCTTGCCGTTTTCATCCTCCACAATACCAACATTTCGGTACAGCATTCATTTCCTTTTTGTCTACTCGGAGAAGTGTTCGTTGTCAATTCTTATGATTTCTGCTCGTTTTCCTTCGTAGCCATTTTGATTTTGTTTTTAGTAACCTTTTGCTGACCATGTAAGCGTTATTCTTTAATTCATTCACAGGATTATGGTGTCGCTGGGTTACACAGCACTCATTTCCGTCCCTAATTGCCCAGAGGGCTGTTAAGCGTCAACCAAATTTGTGTGGGTTTGATCACACATGTAGGTCAGACCAGATAAGGATTGTGGTTTCTGTCCCGAAAGGAGAGTCATGAAACAGATGGGTGTATCCAACAATGAGCAGTGGATTCATTATCGTTGATAGACTCTTAGTTCCAGGTTTATGTTGAATGTATCTTCCACCATCTAACATGGTGGCATTCGAAGCCGTGTCCCCAGAACATTATCTGGATTAATAGTCGGCGATAATACAACCAGGCTATCACCTTCATGTTATTATTAATTTCCTTGTTAAGACATGGATCACATTTCACCTTTTTTTACAATTCCTGTTGCACTCAGGATTACACTTCAATTGAGAGGTTTTGATTATCTCCCTAAGTAGTTGCCACTGTTCTTCAACTGTCCTGCCCTTTAATGTTTTGCCAAGTCCACTCGAACCAACCCTTCCTCAGGCCAGTAAAATTATCATTGTCCAACACTAAACCTCTCATATGTGACTCTGTCTTTCCTGTTTCAATTAGAATGTGAAACCCGAGCATACTGTGTTGACTCCTTCTAAAATAGATCAGTACAACAATATGATTTATCACGCCTACCTCATTACGTAATACCAAAGCCAGTTCTCTGTTTGATTAGATGACATTTGACTTGAAGAAATTATCCTTCATACATTTGATGAACCGTTCTCTGAGGCTCCCCTTGCCAAATTGATTGGTCTAGTAAATATGAATGCTCAAATTACCCATGATTATTCTTGTGCCCTTGTCTCAAGCCATCAATATCCCCTGCTTCAAGCTATTCACTACTTTGAAATTCGTTTGCCGGGGTGGGAGCTTGTGGGCTGGAATTGCTTCTACCAATGGGTTTCTTTCCATGTGTATTATTACGAACCAGATTGATTAATCAGTATCGTGCCACCAGCTAATATTAATTCGTAATACAGCCTTGACATTATCCTTAACCAATATAGACACTCTACCTGCTGTTCCTTCTCGTCTGAATACTGAGTCCCCTTGGACATTTAACACTCCAGTCCTGACCTTCCTGTAACCACATTTCTGTAATCCCCACAAGGCCATACTTATTTATCTCTGTTTGAGCTGTCAGCTCATTAATTTTACTCCAAATACTGCACACGTTTAATTTTCCACATATTCAACTCAGCTATATTCCTCTTCATTGTCTCACTTCCAGGTGGCACAGTGAAAAATCCCAAAATTACGATCCTATAGATCTTGCTTTTAAATTCACTGCGAGCTACCTGAATATTCTTTGCAGGACCTTTTACTCTTCTTATTTCTGCCATTGGTACCAATGTGTTCCCCGATCACTGGCTGTTCACCCTTCCCCTTCAGGCTGTCCTGAACATTCTCTGAGACATCTTGATCGGGGCACCAACCACCATTGATTTGTTTTTTTTCTTTTAATATTTTTGTGCACAGGCTCTCCATCTTTATTTATTGATCCCCAACAATAGTGAGCCCTATCATTTACTCCAGCTTTCGATTCATATTTTTACATTGTTATGGTTCCTTCCTTCAGCATGATCATTAAAATGGCTCTGCCTATTTATTCGACCAAACTTTACTTTCTGCTCAGTTTCTGACCCGCTGCTTTGGTTCCCAGCCTCCTGAATTATTAGCTTAAGTCTACTCGAGTTACAGGATGTTGGGGACCCTCCAGTTAAGGTGAACCCTGTACTTTTCATACCTGCCCCTGAAGCTATCTGAATTATCAAAAAATCAGAAAGCCTCCTCCCAGACGACGTCTTTAGCCACACATTCAACTCGACTATTTTCCTCTTCCCTGTCTCACTTCCAGGTGGCACTGGGAGCAATCTCAAGATTACAATCCTGGAAATCCTGCTTTTAAACTCACTCAGAGCTCCCAGACCTTTTTTTTTCCAGGACCTTTCACTCTTTTTACCTATGTCATTGGTACCAATGTTCCCTATGCCTAAACATGCTTTGAGACATTCTTGATCCTGGCACTAACACTCCTTTGTATGAAGAATTCATAGAATCACAAAATCGCTACGGTGGGGAAGCAGGCCGTTTCACACAGCATGACCACACTGACCCTCCAAAGAGTAACGTACCCAGACCCACCCCTCTACTCTGTATCTCTGCATTTACCCCTGACTAATGCATCTAACCGGCACATTACTGAACACTATTGGCGAAAAGTAAACATCCCATGCGTATTTCGCTGCACTATTTTGAATCTACTTTCTCACAACAGATACTGCCAGAACTTCTGAGCATTTCCAGCAACTTCTGCTTTTGTCACTGATGACGATTGCATATTGATAAGAACATATGCAACTCAGATTTGAAAAATGCTGAATTTAAACTCTCAGGGGAAAACTAAATATTTGGTTGTTCAGTAATCCCAGTAAATGTTCATTAAATTACTTCTGCTCTGTACATGAACGTCATGTGCTCACTTTCCAATCCAGAATAAATGAGATTTTTGCACCTTTTTTAATATCAGAAGGCTCGGAAACGTTGCACATTTACTTCTTCTTATGGGAATGTGATTCCATCTCATTCTTTCATGTCAGTTTAATTAGAGCAGATTAATCACAAAACACACACACACACACACACACACACAATGTATCACTTTGTTGAAGAAGACTAGTAGCATTGTTAGTAACTGTAATCATAACTGGAAAAGATTTAGCAAAGGGAAGGATGACAGTTTATGGGTCTTTTTATGAAACAGATTATGCTATTATGTGAACGTACTAAGAACATCAAATTTACGGAAAACAGAAGATATTGTTATGAAGGTGTAGAAGTGCACATTGTTCTGAAACGAGTTAAAATATAAAATTTGACTGTGAAATCGACAGTGAGACTGAGTTTCCATGGAACAAAATCAAATTCAAATTGGGCCAGTCAGTTTATATAATGCCCAAATACACTGAAATCCAATCAAATTTGAAATATAATGTATTTTATGACTTCAAAATCAATTAAATGATCTAATATTTTGAGGCATAAAACCACTCATTTTGAACATTTAGGAGGAGAACTGCCAAAGATAGACTGCTAGCTGAAGAGCTTTCTAAAAGGAACCTGTCTATAAGAGGTTTCTACAGCAGAACATCATCAAAGCCGACCAAGAGAGAAAAATAATCTACATAGCAAAATCTACAAAGTAGAATTGAAAAAGCCGACTGTTTTTTTTTGTAAATTTTAATCGTGGTGTTCTGTTTTATCGGACCAGTATTGTAGTGCGATAGGTATAAGACAGGTTTAACTAAAGGAATTCTAAATAGTTATTCATTTTAATAGTCTCTGTTGGACTTAACTAAAAAAAAAGTTTTACTTTAAATAGTGAGCTCTGTAAATAGATCTTTGCCTCTCAAAATTTAACAGATTCCAGCATGAGGTGATTTTTTTCTGTGTGTCTGGTTTAGATTAGGAGAAAGGTTTACCCTGTGTTGTAACAGTTTGCGGGATTTCGTTTGCGATTTGAACAGGTTTTGACAGATCCAGTCAGAGATTTGGGCAGATTTAAATAGGTTT
Source organism: Hemiscyllium ocellatum (assembly GCF_020745735.1). Taxonomy (NCBI): domain Eukaryota; kingdom Metazoa; phylum Chordata; class Chondrichthyes; order Orectolobiformes; family Hemiscylliidae; genus Hemiscyllium; species Hemiscyllium ocellatum. The sequence continues at coordinate 49,367 of NW_026868389.1, forward strand.
GGGCTGTGAAAAACTCACAGTAGGTTTAATTATTTGCACCTGATTGTCCGAGAACTTTGAATAAAACGTCAGTGAGACAGTTTGTTTAATTTCGGTGACTTGTATTTGGTAAAATTAAAGTGAGAGAAATGGCTCTAAAAAAATGTTAAAGAGGTTCTGGGGTTTGAAGATGATTCTCACATTTGCCAAGGGTGTTCAGAAGGAAAGATAAAGGCCAAACTTTTAGAAGTATCAAAGAACTTAGATTTGGGTTTAACCAAGAACAAGATTAAAGCAGGAATTGTCAGGAAATTACTGAGACCCTCAGGTGCGTCAGAGAAACAGACAAGTGCAGGAGATTTAGAAAACAAAAACTTAAATTACAATTGAAGAAAATGCAGTTTAAAGATAAACAAAGGGAGAGAGTAAGAAAGAGAAGAAAGAGAGGAGAAGGATCTTAGCTGATCAAACAGAGAAGACAGAGGGAAAAAAAGAAAAGGGAATTTCTTAGAAGAGCAAAGAGAGAGAGAATTCGAACTTGAGAAATTACGATTTAGTCAGCAAAATCAAGTTAATAGGTTGGAGATTAATAGGGGCGTTAGTGACTGTGTCAAACCTCTGCCACGTGTTGATGAGAAAGGTGTGAACGCTTCTTTATTTCATCTGAAAATTTGGCTCGGCAGGTGGAGTGATCCAAGGATCTATGGGTAATGCTAATTCGGACTAAGCTGGTAGGCAGGGCTAGTGAGGTATTTGCTGCGCTGACAGATGAGGGTTCGGGAGATTATGAAGACGTCAAACAAGCTATTTTAAGTACTTACGGATTGGTACTGGAAGCATATAGATAGCAGTTTTAAAAATTAGGGAAGGAACAAGGTCAGCCTTATGTTAAGTTTGAAAGAATTAAACATAGGCATTTTGATAGATGAGTGCGGGCTTTAAAGATAGCTAAGACCTATGAGGCTCTAAGGGAGATTATTCTGCTGGAGGAGTTTAACAACTCACTTCCAGAAATGATAAGAATGCACGAAGAGGAACAGCAAGTTCAGGAATTGAGAAGGGCAGGAGAATTAGCAGATGAATACGTGTTGCTGCATAAGACAAACTTCCAGCCAGAATTTCGTCCTGTGAGGGTTAGAGTTTAGGAGAAGGGGAGATACTACACTATAAAAGAACGACTAGAGAATAAGAGATTACCACAGGTTAAAGAAGATGCCCAAAAGAGTGGAAAGGAGGTGAAAGGTCTCAGGTGTTTCCACTGTAATGGAGTGGGACACTGAAAATTACAGTGTGGTGGTTTCAGAAGGGCACTAGGAAAATAATGTTTTCACTGCCATAAGGAGGGATACGTATGGTCACAGTGCTGTTTGTTAAGAAAGGCACTGTGGGAAAA